>NC_074683.1:49575766-49788266 GCF_029448725.1 Salvelinus fontinalis | reverse complement strand
TAAAAGACTGGTGTAAGGAAGCAAACACAGTGACACCCTGCAATCAGACCATTACCTTGTCACTGGGTCAGGTCTTGTTGGGCAGGAGAGTCGGGCCAAAAGGGAGTCGGGAGTCAGTCCCAGTCATTACCCTGTCACACAGGGTATTACCCTGTCAGCCCAGGCCCAGCTGCCTCCTACTACCTCACAGCCCAGGCCCAGCTGACTCCTACTACCTCATAGACTGGGCTAGTAGGAGGCAGGAGGCAGCTGGGCCTGGGCTGTGAGGTAGTAGGAGTCAGCTGGGCTGTGAGGTAGTAGGAGTCAGCTGGGCTGTGAGGTAGTAGGAGTCAGCTGGGCTGTGAGGTAGTAGGAGTCAGGAGTCAGCTGGGCCTGGGCTGTGAGGTAGTAGGAGTCAGCTGGGCTGTGAGGTAGTAGGAGTCAGCTGGGCTGTGAGGTAGTAGGAGTCAGCTGGGCTGTGAGGTAGTAGGAGTCAGCTGGGCTGTGAGGTAGAAGGAGTCAGCTGGGCTGTGAGGTAGTAGGAGTCAGGAGTCAGCTGGGCTGTGAGGTAGTAGGAGTCAGGAGGCAGCTGGGCCTGCGCTGTGAGGTAGTAGGAGTCAGCTGGGCTGTGAGGTAGTAGGAGTCAGCTGGGCTGTGAGGTAGTAGGAGTCAGCTGGGCTGTGAGGTAGTAGGAGTCAGCTGGGCTGTGAGGTAGTAGGAGTCAGCTGGGCTGTGAGGTAGTAGGAGTCAGCTGGGCTGTGAGGTAGTAGGAGTCAGCTGGGCTGCGAGGTAGTAGGAGTCAGCTGGGCTGCGAGGTAGTAGGAGTCAGCTGGGCTGTGAGGTAGTAGGAGTCAGCTGGGCTGTGAGGTAGTAGGAGTCAGCTGGGCTGTGAGGTAGTAGGAGTCAGCTGGGCTGTGAGGTAGTAGGAGTCAGCTGGGCTGTGAGGTAGTAGGAGTCAGCTGGGCTGTGAGGTAGTAGGAGTCAGCTGGGCTGTGAGGTAGTAGGAGTCAGCTGGGCTGTGAGGTAGTAGGAGTCAGCTGGGCTGTGAGGTAGTAGGAGTCAGCTGGGCTGTGAGGTAGTAGGAGTCAGCTGGGCTGTGAGGTAGTAGGAGTCAGCTGGGCTGTGAGGTAGTAGGAGTCAGCTGGGCTGTGAGGTAGTAGGAGTCAGCTGGGCTGTGAGGTAGTAGGAGTCAGCTGGGCTGTGAGGTAGTAGGAGTCAGCTGGGCTGTGAGGTAGTAGGAGTCAGCTGGGCTGTGAGGTAGTAGGAGTCAGCTGGGCTGCGAGGTAGTAGGAGTCAGCTGGGCTGCGAGGTAGTAGGAGTCAGCTGGGCTGTGAGGTAGTAGGAGTCAGCTGGGCTGTGAGGTAGTAGGAGTCAGCTGGGCTGTGAGGTAGTAGGAGTCAGCTGGGCTGTGAGGTAGTAGGAGTCAGGAGAGACAACCCCAGTCATTACTCTGTTGCTGGTCCCTGGCCAGGAGTGAGCCAGAAGGCTGCAGGACTCCGCCCATCATTACCGTGGCCGGGACCTGTCCCTGCTGCAGCAGCACGACAGAGACGGGCTCACCCTCTCATTAACCACCATCATGACCCCTGACCCATAGAACTAGAATGCCTGATCTCTCTCCTATGAATGGTCAGTCCTACTGTTCAGGGGCTTTGTGGATGCCATCTAGTGATGGATCTGTACTGTTGCTGCTCGTTTAATGGCACATCAATTATATACACTTACTCATGAGATACAGAGCCTTCGGAAAGTGTTCAGACCCCTTGACTTTTCCCACATTTTGTTACATTACAGTCTTATTCTAAAATGTATTACATTGTCCCTCATCAATCTACACACAATACCCCATAATGACAAAGCAAAAACAGGTTTTTAGACATTTTTGCAAATGTATTTAATTTTGGAGCGGAAATATCACATTTCTATAAGTATTCAGACCCTTTTCAGTACTTTGTTGAAGCACCTTTGGCAGCGATTACAGCCACGAGTCTTCTTGGGTATGACGCTACAAGCTTGGCACACCTGTATTTGGGGAGTTTCTCCCATTCTTCTCTGCAGATCCTCTCAATCTCTGTCAGGTTGGATGGGAAGCATCGCTGCACAGCTATTTTCAGGTCTCTCCAGAGATGTTAAATCGGGTTCAAGTCTGGGATCTGGCTGCGCCACTCAAGGACATTGAGAATTGTCCCGAAGCCACTCCTGCGTTGTCTTGGCTGTGTGCTTAGGGTCGAAGTCCTGTTGGAAGGTGAACCTTCTCCCCAGTCTTAGGCCCTGAGCGCTCTGGAGAAGGTTTTCATCAAGGATCTCTCTGTACTTTGCTCTGTTCAGCTTTCCCTCAATCCTGACTAGTCTCCCAGTCCCTGCCGCTGAAAAACATCCCCACAACATGATGCTGCCACCTCCATGCTTCACCGTAGGGATGGTGCCAAGTTTCCTCCAGACATGACGCTTGGCATTCAGGCCAAAGAGTGAGGAGTGAGATGTGGCTATACTGAAGAGTGGCTTCCGTCTGGACACTCTACCATAAAGGCCTGATTTGTGGAGTGCTGCAGAGATGGTTGTCCTTCTGGAAGGTTCTCCCATCTCCACAGAAGAACTCTGGAGCTCTGTCAGAGTGACCATCAGGTTCTTGATCACCTCCCTGACCAAGGCCCTTCTCCCCGATTGTTCAGTTTGGCCGGGCGTCCAGCTCTAGGAAGAGTCTTGGTGGTTCCAAACTTCTTCCATTTAAGAATGATGGAGGCCAATTCTTGGGGACCTTCAATGCTGCAGAAATGTTTTGGTACCCTTCCCCAGATCTGTGCCTCGACACAATCCTGTCTCGGAGCTCTACAGACAATTCCTTCGACCTCATGGCTTGGTTTTTGCTCTGATATGCACTGTCAACTGTGGGACCTTATATAGACAGGTGTGTGCCTTTCCAAATCATGTCCAATCAATTGAATTTACCACAGGTGAACTCCAATCAAGATGTAGAAACATGTCAAGACTGTTTCAAGGACAGCTTTTTTCCATCTACAGTGGGGCAAAAAAGTATTTAGTCAGCCACCAATTGTGCAAGTTCTCCCACTTAAAAAGATGAGAGAGGCCTGTAATTTTCATCATAGGTACACTTCAACTATGGCAGACAAAATGAGGGAAAAAAATCCAGACAATCACATTGTAGGATTTTTTATGAATTTATTTGCAAATTATGGTGGAAAATAAGTATTTGGTCACCTACAAACAAGCAAGATTTCTGGCTCTCACAGACCTGTAACTTCTTCTTTAAGAGGCTCCTCTGTCCTCCACTCGTTACCTGTATTAATGGCACCTGTTTGAACTTGTGAGCCTCTTAAAGTTGTTGCTGTTGATGGGAGTTGTTGCTGTTGATGGGAGTTGTTGCTGTTGATGGGAGTTGTTGCTGTTGATGGGAGTTGTTGCTGTTGATGGGAGTTGTTGCTGTTGATGGGAGTTGTTGCTGTTGATGGGAGTTGTTGCTGCTGATGGGAGTTGTTGCTGCTGATGGGAGTTGTTGATGGGAGTTGTTGCTGTTGATGGGAGTTGTTGCTGTTGATGATGGGAGTTGTTGCTGTTGATGGGAGTTGTTGCTGCTGCTGATGGGAGTTGTTGTTGCTGCTGATGGGAGTTGTTGTTGCTGCTGATGGGAGTTGTTGTTGCTGTTGATGGGAGTTGTTGATGGGAGTTGTTGCTGTTGATGGGAGTTGTTGCTGTTGATGATGGGAGTTGTTGCTGTTGATGGGAGTTGTTGTTGCTGCTGATGGGAGTTGTTGATGGGAGTTGTTGCTGTTGATGGGAGTTGTTGCTGTTGATGATGGGAGTTGTTGCTGTTGATGGGAGTTGTTGCTGCTGCTGATGGGAGTTGTTGTTGCTGCTGATGGGAGTTGTTGTTGCTGCTGATGGGAGTTGTTGTTGCTGTTGATGGGAGTTGTTGATGGGAGTTGTTGCTGTTGATGGGAGTTGTTGCTGCTGATGGGAGTTGTTGTTGCTGCTGATGGGAGTTGTTGTTGATGCTGATGGGAGTTGTTGTTGATGCTGATGGGAGTTGTTGTTGCTGCTGATGGGAGTTGTTGTTGCTGCTGATGGGAGTTGTTGCTGCTGATGGGAGTTGTTGCTGTTGATGGGAGTTGTTGCTGCTGCTGATGGGAGTTGTTGCTGCTGCTGATGGGAGTTGTTGTTGCTGCTGATGGGAGTTGTTGCTGCTGATGGGAGTTGTTGCTGCTGATGGGAGTTGTTGCTGCTGATGGGAGTTGTTGCTGCTGATGGGAGTTGTTGTTGCTGATGGGAGTTGTTGCTGCTGATGGGAGTTGTTGCTGCTGATGGGAGTTGTTGCTGCTGATGGGAGTTGTTGCTGCTGATGGGAGTTGTTGCTGTTGATGGGAGTTGTTGCTGTTGATGGGAGTTGTTGCTGTTGATGGGAGTTGTTGCTGTTGATGGGAGTTGTTGCTGTTGATGGGAGTTGTTGCTGTTGATGGGAGTTGTTGCTGTTGATGGGAGTTGTTGCTGTTGATGGGAGTTGTTGCTGTTGATGGGAGTTGTTGCTGTTGATGGGAGTTGTTGCTGTTGATGGGAGTTGTTGCTGTTGATGGGAGTTGTTGCTGCTGATGGGAGTTGTTGCTGTTGATGGGAGTTGTTGATGGGAGTTGTTGCTGTTGATGGGAGTTGTTGCTGTTGATGATGGGAGTTGTTGCTGTTGATGGGAGTTGTTGCTGCTGCTGATGGGAGTTGTTGTTGCTGCTGATGGGAGTTGTTGTTGCTGCTGATGGGAGTTGTTGTTGCTGTTGATGGGAGTTGTTGATGGGAGTTGTTGCTGTTGATGGGAGTTGTTGCTGTTGATGATGGGAGTTGTTGCTGTTGATGATGGGAGTTGTTGCTGCTGCTGATGGGAGTTGTTGCTGCTGCTGATGGGAGTTGTTGCTGCTGCTGATGGGAGTTGTTGTTGCTGCTGATGGGAGTTGTTGTTGCTGCTGATGGGAGTTGTTGCTGTTGATGGGAGTTGTTGCTGTTGATGGGAGTTGTTGCTGCTGCTGATGGGAGTTGTTGTTGCTGCTGATGGGAGTTGTTGCTGCTGATGGGAGTTGTTGCTGCTGATGGGAGTTGTTGCTGCTGATGGGAGTTGTTGCTGCTGATGGGAGTTGTTGTTGCTGATGGGAGTTGTTGCTGTTGATGGGAGTTGTTGTTGCTGATGGGAGTTGTTGCTGCTGATGGGAGTTGTTGCTGCTGATGGGAGTTGTTGCTGCTGATGGGAGTTGTTGTTGCTGATGGGAGTTGTTGCTGCTGATGGGAGTTGTTGCTGCTGATGGGAGTTGTTGCTGCTGATGGGAGTTGTTGCTGCTGATGGGAGTTGTTGCTGCTGATGGGAGTTGTTGCTGCTGATGGGAGTTGTTGCTGTTGATGGGAGTTGTTGCTGTTGATGGGAGTTGTTGCTGTTGATGGGAGTTGTTGCTGTTGATGGGAGTTGTTGCTGTTGATGGGAGTTGTTGCTGTTGATGGGAGTTGTTGCTGTTGATGGGAGTTGTTGCTGTTGATGATGGGAGTTGTTGCTGTTGATGATGGGAGTTGTTGCTGTTGATGGGAGTTGTTGATGGGAGTTGTTGCTGTTGATGATGGGAGTTGTTGCTGTTGATGATGGGAGTTGTTGCTGTTGATGGGAGTTGTTGCTGTTGATGGGAGTTGTTGCTGCTGCTGATGGGAGTTGTTGTTGCTGCTGATGGGAGTTGTTGTTGCTGCTGATGGGAGTTGTTGTTGCTGTTGATGGGAGTTGTTGATGGGAGTTGTTGCTGTTGATGGGAGTTGTTGCTGTTGATGATGGGAGTTGTTGCTGTTGATGGGAGTTGTTGCTGCTGCTGATGGGAGTTGTTGCTGCTGCTGATGGGAGTTGTTGTTGCTGCTGATGGGAGTTGTTGTTGCTGCTGATGGGAGTTGTTGTTGCTGCTGATGGGAGTTGTTGCTGTTGATGATGGGAGTTGTTGCTGCTGCTGATGGGAGTTGTTGTTGCTGCTGATGGGAGTTGTTGCTGCTGATGGGAGTTGTTGCTGCTGATGGGAGTTGTTGTTGCTGATGGGAGTTGTTGCTGCTGATGGGAGTTGTTGCTGCTGATGGGAGTTGTTGCTGCTGATGGGAGTTGTTGCTGCTGATGGGAGTTGTTGCTGCTGATGGGAGTTGTTGCTGCTGATGGGAGTTGTTGCTGTTGATGGGAGTTGTTGCTGCTGTTGATGGGAGTTGTTGCTGTTGATGATGGGAGTTGTTGCTGTTGATGGGAGTTGTTGCTGCTGTTGATGGGAGTTGTTGCTGCTGCTGATGGGAGTTGTTGCTGTTGATGATGGGAGTTGTTGCTGCTGATGGGAGTTGTTGCTGTTGATGGGAGTTGTTGTTGCTGATGGGAGTTGTTGCTGCTGATGGGAGTTGTTGCTGCTGATGGGAGTTGTTGCTGCTGATGGGAGTTGTTGCTGCTGATGGGAGTTGTTGCTGCTGATGGGAGTTGTTGCTGCTGATGGGAGTTGTTGCTGTTGATGGGAGTTGTTGCTGCTGTTGATGGGAGTTGTTGCTGTTGATGATGGGAGTTGTTGCTGTTGATGGGAGTTGTTGCTGCTGTTGATGGGAGTTGTTGCTGCTGCTGATGGGAGTTGTTGCTGTTGATGATGGGAGTTGTTGCTGCTGATGGGAGTTGTTGCTGTTGATGGGAGTTGTTGCTGTTGATGGGAGTCGTTGCTGTTGATGGGAGTTGTTGCTGTTGATGGGAGTTGTTGCTGTTGATGGGAGTTGTTGCTGTTGATGGGAGTCGTTGCTGTTGATGGGAGTTGTTGCTGCTGATGGGAGTTGTTGTTGCTGCTGATGGGAGTTGTTGTTGCTGATGGGAGTTGTTGCTGCTGATGGGAGTTGTTGTTGCTGCTGATGGGAGTTGTTGTTGCTGATGGGAGTTGTTGCTGCTGATGGGAGTTGTTGTTGTTGATGGGAGTTGTTGCTGTTGATGGGAGTTGTTGCTGTTGATGGGAGTTGTTGCTGTTGTTGATGGGAGTTGTTGCTGTTGATGGGAGTTGTTGCTGTTGATGATGGGAGTTGTTGCTGTTGATGGGAGTTGTTGTTGTTGTTGATGGGAGTTGTTGCTGTTGATGGGAGTTGTTGCTGTTGATGGGAGTTGTTGCTGTTGATGGGAGTTGTTGCTGCTGATGGGAGTTGTTGCTGCTGATGGGAGTTGTTGCTGCTGATGGGAGTTGTTGATGGGAGTTGTTGTTGTTGTTGTTGATGGGAGTTGTTGTTGATGATGGGAGTTGTTGCTGTTGATGGGAGTTGTTGCTGTTGATGGGAGTTGTTGCTGTTGATGGGAGTTGTTGCTGCTGATGGGAGTTGTTGCTGCTGATGGGAGTTGTTGATGGGAGTTGTTGCTGTTGATGGGAGTTGTTGCTGTTGATGATGGGAGTTGTTGCTGTTGATGGGAGTTGTTGCTGCTGCTGATGGGAGTTGTTGTTGCTGCTGATGGGAGTTGTTGTTGCTGCTGATGGGAGTTGTTGTTGCTGTTGATGGGAGTTGTTGATGGGAGTTGTTGCTGTTGATGGGAGTTGTTGCTGTTGATGATGGGAGTTGTTGCTGTTGATGGGAGTTGTTGTTGCTGCTGATGGGAGTTGTTGATGGGAGTTGTTGCTGTTGATGGGAGTTGTTGCTGTTGATGATGGGAGTTGTTGCTGTTGATGGGAGTTGTTGCTGCTGCTGATGGGAGTTGTTGTTGCTGCTGATGGGAGTTGTTGTTGCTGCTGATGGGAGTTGTTGTTGCTGTTGATGGGAGTTGTTGATGGGAGTTGTTGCTGTTGATGGGAGTTGTTGCTGCTGATGGGAGTTGTTGTTGCTGCTGATGGGAGTTGTTGTTGCTGCTGATGGGAGTTGTTGTTGCTGCTGATGGGAGTTGTTGTTGCTGCTGATGGGAGTTGTTGTTGCTGCTGATGGGAGTTGTTGTTGCTGCTGATGGGAGTTGTTGCTGTTGATGGGAGTTGTTGCTGCTGCTGATGGGAGTTGTTGCTGCTGCTGATGGGAGTTGTTGTTGCTGCTGATGGGAGTTGTTGTTGCTGCTGATGGGAGTTGTTGCTGCTGATGGGAGTTGTTGCTGCTGATGGGAGTTGTTGTTGCTGATGGGAGTTGTTGCTGCTGATGGGAGTTGTTGCTGCTGATGGGAGTTGTTGCTGCTGATGGGAGTTGTTGCTGTTGATGGGAGTTGTTGCTGTTGATGGGAGTTGTTGCTGTTGATGGGAGTTGTTGCTGTTGATGGGAGTTGTTGCTGTTGATGGGAGTTGTTGCTGTTGATGGGAGTTGTTGCTGTTGATGGGAGTTGTTGCTGCTGATGGGAGTTGTTGCTGTTGATGGGAGTTGTTGATGGGAGTTGTTGCTGTTGATGGGAGTTGTTGCTGTTGATGGGAGTTGTTGCTGTTGATGGGAGTTGTTGCTGTTGATGGGAGTTGTTGCTGTTGATGGGAGTTGTTGCTGTTGATGGGAGTTGTTGCTGTTGATGGGAGTTGTTGCTGTTGATGGGAGTTGTTGCTGTTGATGGGAGTTGTTGCTGTTGATGGGAGTTGTTGCTGCTGATGGGAGTTGTTGCTGTTGATGGGAGTTGTTGATGGGAGTTGTTGCTGTTGATGGGAGTTGTTGCTGTTGATGATGGGAGTTGTTGCTGTTGATGGGAGTTGTTGCTGCTGCTGATGGGAGTTGTTGTTGCTGCTGATGGGAGTTGTTGTTGCTGCTGATGGGAGTTGTTGTTGCTGTTGATGGGAGTTGTTGATGGGAGTTGTTGCTGTTGATGGGAGTTGTTGCTGTTGATGATGGGAGTTGTTGCTGTTGATGGGAGTTGTTGCTGCTGCTGATGGGAGTTGTTGCTGCTGCTGATGGGAGTTGTTGTTGCTGCTGATGGGAGTTGTTGTTGCTGCTGATGGGAGTTGTTGTTGCTGCTGATGGGAGTTGTTGCTGTTGATGGGAGTTGTTGCTGCTGCTGATGGGAGTTGTTGTTGCTGCTGATGGGAGTTGTTGCTGCTGATGGGAGTTGTTGCTGCTGATGGGAGTTGTTGCTGCTGATGGGAGTTGTTGCTGCTGATGGGAGTTGTTGTTGCTGATGGGAGTTGTTGCTGTTGATGGGAGTTGTTGTTGCTGATGGGAGTTGTTGCTGCTGATGGGAGTTGTTGCTGCTGATGGGAGTTGTTGCTGCTGATGGGAGTTGTTGTTGCTGATGGGAGTTGTTGCTGCTGATGGGAGTTGTTGCTGCTGATGGGAGTTGTTGCTGCTGATGGGAGTTGTTGCTGCTGATGGGAGTTGTTGCTGCTGATGGGAGTTGTTGCTGCTGATGGGAGTTGTTGCTGTTGATGGGAGTTGTTGCTGTTGATGGGAGTTGTTGCTGTTGATGGGAGTTGTTGCTGTTGATGGGAGTTGTTGCTGTTGATGGGAGTTGTTGCTGTTGATGGGAGTTGTTGCTGTTGATGGGAGTTGTTGCTGTTGATGGGAGTTGTTGCTGTTGATGATGGGAGTTGTTGCTGTTGATGGGAGTTGTTGCTGTTGATGGGAGTTGTTGATGGGAGTTGTTGCTGTTGATGATGGGAGTTGTTGCTGTTGATGATGGGAGTTGTTGCTGTTGATGGGAGTTGTTGCTGTTGATGGGAGTTGTTGCTGCTGCTGATGGGAGTTGTTGTTGCTGCTGATGGGAGTTGTTGTTGCTGCTGATGGGAGTTGTTGTTGCTGTTGATGGGAGTTGTTGATGGGAGTTGTTGCTGTTGATGGGAGTTGTTGCTGTTGATGATGGGAGTTGTTGCTGTTGATGGGAGTTGTTGCTGCTGCTGATGGGAGTTGTTGCTGCTGCTGATGGGAGTTGTTGTTGCTGCTGATGGGAGTTGTTGTTGCTGCTGATGGGAGTTGTTGTTGCTGCTGATGGGAGTTGTTGCTGTTGATGATGGGAGTTGTTGCTGTTGATGGGAGTTGTTGCTGCTGCTGATGGGAGTTGTTGTTGCTGCTGATGGGAGTTGTTGCTGCTGATGGGAGTTGTTGCTGCTGATGGGAGTTGTTGTTGCTGATGGGAGTTGTTGCTGCTGATGGGAGTTGTTGTTGCTGATGGGAGTTGTTGCTGCTGATGGGAGTTGTTGCTGCTGATGGGAGTTGTTGCTGCTGATGGGAGTTGTTGCTGTTGATGGGAGTTGTTGCTGCTGTTGATGGGAGTTGTTGCTGTTGATGATGGGAGTTGTTGCTGTTGATGGGAGTTGTTGCTGCTGTTGATGGGAGTTGTTGCTGCTGCTGATGGGAGTTGTTGCTGTTGATGATGGGAGTTGTTGCTGCTGATGGGAGTTGTTGCTGTTGATGGGAGTTGTTGCTGTTGATGGGAGTCGTTGCTGTTGATGGGAGTTGTTGCTGTTGATGGGAGTTGTTGCTGTTGATGGGAGTTGTTGCTGTTGATGGGAGTCGTTGCTGTTGATGGGAGTTGTTGCTGCTGATGGGAGTTGTTGTTGCTGCTGATGGGAGTTGTTGTTGCTGATGGGAGTTGTTGCTGCTGATGGGAGTTGTTGTTGCTGCTGATGGGAGTTGTTGTTGCTGATGGGAGTTGTTGCTGCTGATGGGAGTTGTTGTTGTTGATGGGAGTTGTTGCTGTTGATGGGAGTTGTTGCTGTTGATGGGAGTTGTTGCTGTTGTTGATGGGAGTTGTTGCTGTTGATGGGAGTTGTTGCTGTTGATGATGGGAGTTGTTGTTGTTGTTGATGGGAGTTGTTGCTGTTGATGGGAGTTGTTGCTGTTGATGGGAGTTGTTGCTGTTGATGGGAGTTGTTGCTGTTGATGGGAGTTGTTGCTGCTGATGGGAGTTGTTGCTGCTGATGGGAGTTGTTGCTGCTGATGGGAGTTGTTGATGGGAGTTGTTGTTGTTGTTGATGGGAGTTGTTGTTGATGATGGGAGTTGTTGCTGTTGATGATGGGAGTTGTTGCTGTTGATGATGGGAGTTGTTGCTGTTGATGGGAGTTGTTGCTGTTGATGGGAGTTGTTGCTGTTGATGATGGGAGTTGTTGCTGTTGATGGGAGTTGTTGCTGTTGATGGGAGTTGTTGCTGTTGATGGGAGTTGTTGCTGCTGATGGGAGTTGTTGCTGCTGATGGGAGTTGTTGATGGGAGTTGTTGTTGTTGTTGATGGGAGTTGTTGTTGATGATGGGAGTTGTTGCTGTTGATGATGGGAGTTGTTGCTGTTGATGATGGGAGTTGTTGCTGTTGATGATGGGAGTTGTTGCTGTTGATGGGAGTTGTTGCTGTTGATGGGAGTTGTTGCTGTTGATGGGAGTTGTTTCTGTTGATGGGAGTTGTTGTTGATGATGGGAGTTGTTGCTGTTGATGATGGGAGTTGTTGCTGTTGATGATGGGAGTTGTTGCTGTTGATGGGAGTTGTTGTTGATGATGGGAGTTGTTGTTGTTGATGATGGGAGTTGTTGCTGTTGATGGGAGTTGTTGCTGTTGATGGGAGTTGTTGCTGTTGATGGGAGTTGTTGCTGCTGATGGGAGTTGTTGCTGCTGATGGGAGTTGTTGATGGGAGTTGTTGTTGTTGTTGATGGGAGTTGTTGTTGTTGTTGATGGGAGTTGTTGTTGATGATGGGAGTTGTTGCTGTTGATGATGGGAGTTGTTGTTGTTGATGATGGGAGTTGTTGCTGTTGATGATGGGAGTTGTTGCTGTTGATGATGGGAGTTGTTGCTGTTGATGATGGGAGTTGTTGCTGTTGATGGGAGTTGTTGCTGTTGATGGGAGTTGTTGCTGTTGATGGGAGTTGTTGTTGATGATGGGAGTTGTTGCTGTTGATGGGAGTTGTTGCTGTTGATGGGAGTTGTTGCTGCTGATGGGAGTTGTTGCTGTTGATGGGAGTTGTTGATGGGAGTTGTTGCTGTTGATGGGAGTTGTTGCTGTTGATGATGGGAGTTGTTGCTGTTGATGGGAGTTGTTGCTGCTGCTGATGGGAGTTGTTGTTGCTGCTGATGGGAGTTGTTGTTGCTGCTGATGGGAGTTGTTGTTGCTGTTGATGGGAGTTGTTGATGGGAGTTGTTGCTGTTGATGGGAGTTGTTGCTGTTGATGATGGGAGTTGTTGCTGTTGATGGGAGTTGTTGCTGCTGCTGATGGGAGTTGTTGCTGCTGCTGATGGGAGTTGTTGTTGCTGCTGATGGGAGTTGTTGTTGCTGCTGATGGGAGTTGTTGCTGTTGATGGGAGTTGTTGCTGTTGATGGGAGTTGTTGCTGCTGCTGATGGGAGTTGTTGTTGCTGCTGATGGGAGTTGTTGCTGCTGATGGGAGTTGTTGCTGCTGATGGGAGTTGTTGCTGCTGATGGGAGTTGTTGCTGCTGATGGGAGTTGTTGTTGCTGATGGGAGTTGTTGCTGTTGATGGGAGTTGTTGTTGCTGATGGGAGTTGTTGCTGCTGATGGGAGTTGTTGCTGCTGATGGGAGTTGTTGCTGCTGATGGGAGTTGTTGTTGCTGATGGGAGTTGTTGCTGCTGATGGGAGTTGTTGCTGCTGATGGGAGTTGTTGCTGCTGATGGGAGTTGTTGCTGCTGATGGGAGTTGTTGCTGCTGATGGGAGTTGTTGCTGCTGATGGGAGTTGTTGCTGTTGATGGGAGTTGTTGCTGTTGATGGGAGTTGTTGCTGTTGATGGGAGTTGTTGCTGTTGATGGGAGTTGTTGCTGTTGATGGGAGTTGTTGCTGTTGATGGGAGTTGTTGCTGTTGATGGGAGTTGTTGCTGTTGATGGGAGTTGTTGCTGTTGATGATGGGAGTTGTTGCTGTTGATGATGGGAGTTGTTGCTGTTGATGGGAGTTGTTGATGGGAGTTGTTGCTGTTGATGATGGGAGTTGTTGCTGTTGATGATGGGAGTTGTTGCTGTTGATGGGAGTTGTTGCTGTTGATGGGAGTTGTTGCTGCTGCTGATGGGAGTTGTTGTTGCTGCTGATGGGAGTTGTTGTTGCTGCTGATGGGAGTTGTTGTTGCTGTTGATGGGAGTTGTTGATGGGAGTTGTTGCTGTTGATGGGAGTTGTTGCTGTTGATGATGGGAGTTGTTGCTGTTGATGGGAGTTGTTGCTGCTGCTGATGGGAGTTGTTGTTGCTGCTGATGGGAGTTGTTGTTGCTGCTGATGGGAGTTGTTGCTGCTGCTGATGGGAGTTGTTGTTGCTGCTGATGGGAGTTGTTGTTGCTGCTGATGGGAGTTGTTGTTGCTGCTGATGGGAGTTGTTGCTGTTGATGATGGGAGTTGTTGCTGTTGATGGGAGTTGTTGCTGCTGCTGATGGGAGTTGTTGTTGCTGCTGATGGGAGTTGTTGCTGCTGATGGGAGTTGTTGCTGCTGATGGGAGTTGTTGTTGCTGATGGGAGTTGTTGCTGCTGATGGGAGTTGTTGTTGCTGATGGGAGTTGTTGCTGCTGATGGGAGTTGTTGCTGCTGATGGGAGTTGTTGCTGCTGATGGGAGTTGTTGCTGCTGATGGGAGTTGTTGCTGTTGATGGGAGTTGTTGCTGCTGTTGATGGGAGTTGTTGCTGCTGTTGATGGGAGTTGTTGCTGTTGATGATGGGAGTTGTTGCTGTTGATGGGAGTTGTTGCTGCTGTTGATGGGAGTTGTTGCTGCTGCTGATGGGAGTTGTTGCTGTTGATGATGGGAGTTGTTGCTGCTGATGGGAGTTGTTGCTGTTGATGGGAGTTGTTGCTGTTGATGGGAGTCGTTGCTGTTGATGGGAGTTGTTGCTGTTGATGGGAGTTGTTGCTGTTGATGGGAGTTGTTGCTGTTGATGGGAGTCGTTGCTGTTGATGGGAGTTGTTGCTGCTGATGGGAGTTGTTGTTGCTGCTGATGGGAGTTGTTGTTGCTGATGGGAGTTGTTGCTGCTGATGGGAGTTGTTGTTGCTGCTGATGGGAGTTGTTGTTGCTGATGGGAGTTGTTGCTGCTGATGGGAGTTGTTGTTGTTGATGGGAGTTGTTGCTGTTGATGGGAGTTGTTGCTGTTGATGGGAGTTGTTGCTGTTGTTGATGGGAGTTGTTGCTGTTGATGGGAGTTGTTGCTGTTGATGATGGGAGTTGTTGCTGTTGATGGGAGTTGTTGTTGTTGTTGATGGGAGTTGTTGCTGTTGATGGGAGTTGTTGCTGTTGATGGGAGTTGTTGCTGTTGATGGGAGTTGTTGCTGCTGATGGGAGTTGTTGCTGCTGATGGGAGTTGTTGCTGCTGATGGGAGTTGTTGATGGGAGTTGTTGTTGTTGTTGATGGGAGTTGTTGTTGATGATGGGAGTTGTTGCTGTTGATGATGGGAGTTGTTGCTGTTGATGATGGGAGTTGTTGCTGTTGATGGGAGTTGTTGCTGTTGATGGGAGTTGTTGCTGTTGATGATGGGAGTTGTTGCTGTTGATGGGAGTTGTTGCTGTTGATGGGAGTTGTTGCTGTTGATGGGAGTTGTTGCTGCTGATGGGAGTTGTTGCTGCTGATGGGAGTTGTTGATGGGAGTTGTTGTTGTTGTTGATGGGAGTTGTTGCTGTTGATGATGGGAGTTGTTGCTGTTGATGATGGGAGTTGTTGTTGTTGATGATGGGAGTTGTTGCTGTTGATGATGGGAGTTGTTGCTGTTGATGATGGGAGTTGTTGCTGTTGATGATGGGAGTTGTTGCTGTTGATGGGAGTTGTTGCTGTTGATGGGAGTTGTTGCTGTTGATGGGAGTTGTTTCTGTTGATGGGAGTTGTTGTTGATGATGGGAGTTGTTGCTGTTGATGATGGGAGTTGTTGCTGTTGATGATGGGAGTTGTTGCTGTTGATGGGAGTTGTTGTTGATGATGGGAGTTGTTGTTGTTGATGATGGGAGTTGTTGCTGTTGATGGGAGTTGTTGCTGTTGATGGGAGTTGTTGCTGTTGATGGGAGTTGTTGCTGCTGATGGGAGTTGTTGCTGCTGATGGGAGTTGTTGATGGGAGTTGTTGTTGTTGTTGATGGGAGTTGTTGTTGTTGTTGATGGGAGTTGTTGTTGATGATGGGAGTTGTTGCTGTTGATGATGGGAGTTGTTGTTGTTGATGATGGGAGTTGTTGCTGTTGATGATGGGAGTTGTTGCTGTTGATGATGGGAGTTGTTGCTGTTGATGATGGGAGTTGTTGCTGTTGATGGGAGTTGTTGCTGTTGATGGGAGTTGTTGCTGTTGATGGGAGTTGTTGCTGTTGATGGGAGTTGTTGTTGATGATGGGAGTTGTTGCTGTTGATGGGAGTTGTTGCTGTTGATGGGAGTTGTTGCTGGATAAATACTCATCACCAACAGGCCTTCATTCTTCTCAGAGGAATATCCTCATATTTATTTTCAAATCATTCGATGAAGAATCTATTTATCCATCGTCCTCGGCTACAACCACGTTATTCTGCCCGTCGTTCTAACAGAAATATACGGTTCAAACTGAGAGCCGGAGTCTTTGTAACTTCGTGGTTACAGACCACGAAGAGACACAGCTCTCCCTTTGAGAGACACAGCAAACGACACCACAGCTGAAATAATCTTTATATTTACCGGCACCACATTCAGACGTCCAACGACACAGGTCTGTATAATAGTAATTTCTTCAATGTGTTCTTTTGGGGGGGGGGGGGGGGGGGGTAAAAACCAAAAACGTACCGCCCAGAAGCTAAATGCTTTATTCCCCACATCGATGTTAATACTCCTAAAACTAGCGTCAGACAGTTTGCAATAGTTGAGTCAACGAGAGGGTTTTTGGGAAGTAATAGTCATGGGGGAATATCCTAAAACAGAAGAGCCATTCCGTGTGTCTGTCTGTCACACGTTCACAGTATTAATAAACATACATTGACAAGTTCTCACAAACACTTTTTATTATTTATTTTACTATTCAAATGAGTCACAGCACCTCTTATGTAGCCATATTGCAGAGTGAATGGCATTCTGGGTAGTAACACGCTAAACATATTCCTTAGGATAAAACAATATAAAGTGCTTGAGAGAGAGAGAGGTGTGACAACGGAACCAAACGGGTCATTTGAGTCAAATGATTTTTGTGGGTTCATCGTACCCATGGAAACCGCCAGAGATGGAGCCATCAGTCACCTGCCGTATCCATGCCTACCAGCTCGTCTAATTGTCACTGTAGTCTCCTGTAACTTCCTGGTCGTGACAACTTCCTGTCCTGGTGACATGTTGGGTGAAATGAAAGCGGTAGGTTGGAAACCTGACAGATTAGATCCAGACAGAGGTCCCAGATGACACACCGTTCCCTTCATAGTGCACTACTTTTGGACCGGGGCTCATAGGACTTTGGTCTAAAGTAGTGCGCCCTATAGGGAATAGGGTGCCATTTAGGACGTAAGTAGAGCATGTGATGTGGTTGTTATTAGAGTCCCAGGGACTTGCGGACGATCTGTTGGGCCAGGTTGTAGAACTGGTCTCTGTCCTCACGCCACATCTTGGAAGCGTCCACGTTCGCTCCACTCTCATCATTGGGCTCTGGAGGGAAAAAGGTAGAGGAGAGAATGGCTTGTTTACACTCACTTGGACATATTTAGTGGCAAATACCAAACTTCAAATGAAAACAGCAGTGCCAACATTAGGTTTCAAGTATGTCAATTTATATTGAGTGAACTGGCCTGTTCTGAGGTTGAGATGGCTACAATACGTAGAGAAAACAGACTGTAGTCTGGAGCAGAGAGAGGGGCTATAGCTCTATTCACATTGCTCCTACAGGGGTCTGTCTGCCTCCCACTGCTCCTAAAGGGGTCTGTCTGCCTCCCACTGCTCCTAAAGGGGTCTGTCTGCCTCCCACTGCTCCTAAAGGGGTCTGTCTGCCTCCCATTGCTCCTAAAGGGTTCTGTCTGCCTCCCATTGCTCCTAAAGGGTTCTGTCTGTCTCCCATTGCTCCTAAAGGGTTCTGTCTGTCTCCCATTGCTCCTAAAGGGTTCTGTCTGTCTCCCATTGCTCCTACAGGGTTCTGTCTGCCTCCCATTGCTCCTAAAGGGTTCTGTCTGCCTCCCATTGCTCCTACAGGGTTCTGTCTGCCTCCCATTGCTCCTAAAGGGTTCTGTCTGCCTCCCATTGCTCCTACAGGGTTCTGTCTGCCTCCCATTGCTCCTAAAGGGTTCTGTCTGTCTCCCATTGCTCCTAAAGGGTTCTGTCTGCCTCCCATTGCTCCTACAGGGTTCTGTCTGCCTCCCATTGCTCCTAAAGGGTTCTGTCTGTCTCCCATTGCTCCTAAAGGGTTCTGTCTGTCTCCCATTGCTCCTACAGGGTTCTGTCTGCCTCCCATTGCTCCTAAAGGGTTCTGTCTGCCTCCCATTGCTCCTACAGGGTTCTGTCTGCCTCCCATTGCTCCTAAAGGGTCTGTCTGTCTCCCATTGCTCCTAAAGGGTTCTGTCTGTCTCCCATTGCTCCTACAGGGTTCTGTCTGCCTCCCATTGCTCCTAAAGGGTCTGTCTGTCTCCCATTGCTCCTAAAGGGTTCTGTCTGTCTCCCATTGCTCCTACAGGGTTCTGTCTGCCTCCCATTGCTCCTAAAGGGTCTGTGTCTCCCATTGCTCCTAAAGGGTCTGTCTGTCTCCCATTGCTCCTAAAGGGTCTGTCTGCCTCCCATTGCTCCTAAAGGGGTCTGTCTGCCTCCCATTGCTCCTAAAGGGGTCTGTCTGTCTCCCATTGCTCCTACAGGGTTCCGTCTGCCTCCCATTGCTCCTAAAGGGTTCTGTCTGTCTCCCATTGCTCCTACAGGGTTCTGTCAGTCTCCCATTGCTCCTACAGGGTTCTGTCTGTCTCCCATTGCTCCTAAAGGGTTCTGTCTGTCTCCCATTGCTCCTAAAGGGTTCTGTCTGTCTCCCATTGCTCCTAAAGGGTCTGTCTGTCTCCCATTGCTCCTAAAGGGTTCTGTCTGCCTCCCATTGCTCCTAAAGGGTCTGTCTGTCTCCCATTGCTCCTACAGGGTTGTCTGCCTCCCATTGCTCCTAAAGGGTTCTGTCTGTCTCCCATTGCTCTTACAGGGTTCCGTCTGTCTCCCATTGCTCCTAAAGGGTCTGTCTGTCTCCCATTGCTCCTAAAAGGGGCTGTCTGTCTCCCATTGCTCCTAAAGGGGTCTGTCTGTCTCCCATTGCACCTAAAGGGGTCTGTCTGCCTCCCATTGCTCCTAAAGGGTTCTGTCTGTCTCCCATTGCTCCTACAGGGTTCTGTCTGTCTCCCATTGCTCCTACAGGGTTCTGTCTGTCTCCCATTGCTCCTACAGGGTTCTGTCTGTCTCCCATTGCTCCTAAAGGGTTCTGTCTGTCTCCCATTGTTCCTAAAGGGTTCTGTCTGTCTCCCATTGCTCCTAAAGGGGTCTGTCTGTTTCCCATTGCTCCTAAAGGGTTCTGTCTGCCTCCCATCGCTCCTAAAGGGTTCTGTCTGCCTCCCATTGCTCCTAAAGGGGTCTGTCTGTCTCCCATTGCTCCTAAAGGGTTCTGTCTGCCTCCCATTGCTCCTAAAGGGTTCTGTCTGCCTCCCATTGCTCCTAAAGGGTTCTGTCTGCCTCCCATTGCTCCTAAAGGGTTCAGCCCGCCCGTAGCCCTGGCCGCCCGTAGCCCTGGCCGCATGTAGCCCTGCCTGCCTGCCCGCCCGTAGCCCTGCCTGCCCGCCCGCCCGTAGCCCAGGCCGCCCGTAGCCCTACCTGCCCGTAGCCCTACCTGTCACCACCATCATTATGTCTCAAGTCTTTGTGTGGTGACGTGATACCAGACAGCAGAGTAAGAAAATATCCCCTCGGTCCTAAACTCCCTCTGGAGTGTCAACACGCTCTGTCACGTTCTTAATTGCACAGCGTTGTCAACCTTTCTATTGGTAAATCCAGAGCGTCTCGCTCTCAGAGCGCTCTGGTCTGACCGAGGAGTTGATTGGAGTGTCCTGACCTCACAACAGCAGTAAGGCAGGTAGCCTAGTGGTCAGAGCGTTGGACTAGTAACCCAAAGGTTGCTAGATCGAATCCCCGAGCTGACAAGGTAAAAATCTGTCGTTCTGCCCCTGAACAAGACAGTTAACCCACAGTTCCCCGGTAGGCCGACATTGTAAATAAGATTTTTTTCTTAACTGACTCGCCTAGTTAAATAAAGGTTAAATTATTACTTAAATTAAAAAAAAAATGTAAAAGCACCCAGGCTAACGTTGGCTAGCTAGCTACTTCCAGACACTCAGACCTTTTCACTCCCCCTAGCAGAGCTGATTAGACTGTTTTCATGTCATCCAGTTAGTAACTGTGTGACTGGCACCTGTAATAACACGCACCAGGTTTTTTCATCCGTTAAATTCATCCGTTATTCTGCACTCTCAAACCAGAGTGCTCTGAACTCAGATCACACTGCCAGTGTGAATTTACAAACGCACCCCATAATGTTCAAGGAAGCACCTGTCTGACGGACAGGCCAGGGATGCATTTATTAGGCAACAAATGGAACGAAACTGGGAGGGAATACATGAACGTGTCCAATAAGAAACGCTTGTTTTTTGGTTTTCCGCTGCAAAACGTTTCGCTACGGTGTGACCGAATGAATACGGCCATAATGTTGAGGTAGGTAGGGGACTGACCTGCTAACATGCTGACTACAGACAGTAGGATCTCTCAGGACTGACCTGCTAACATGCTGACTACAGACAGTAGGATCTCTCAGGACTGACCTGCTAACATGCTGACTACAGACAGTAGGATCTTCTCCACACTCTGGACAGGACTCCATCTCTCAGCACTGCTCTCGTAGCCCATCGGGTCGTCTCCTGGAGCGTGCAGGATAGAGATACACACACGGCCATCTGGGTAAACTGAAGAGAGAGAGGAGAACAGTAGACACATACAGGATCACATGACACAAACCCAGTACCTGAAGGATGTATGTAACCTGGTAGTACTTTCATTTTGATAAAAAGCATATTTTTTTTATTTCAGTACAACTGTGGTTGTTTTTTAACGTATTTATTTAACCAGGTATTTATATATATACAGTGCTCAAAAAAATAAAGGGAACACTTAAACAACACAATGTAACTCCAAGTCAATCACACTTCTGTGAAATCAAACTGTCCACTTAGGAAGCAACACTGATTGACAATAAATTTCACATGCTGTTGTGCAAATGGAATAGACAACAGGTGGAAATGATAGGCAATTAGCAAGACACCCCCAATAAAGGAGTGATTCTGCAGGTGGTGGCCACAGACCACTTCTCAGTTCCTATGCTTCCTGGCTGATGTTTTGGTCACTTTTGAATGCTGGCGGTGCTCTCACTCTAGTGGTAGCATGAGACGGAGTCTACAACCCACACAAGTGGCTCAGGTAGTGCAGTTCATCCAGGATGGCACATCAATGCGAGCTGTGGCAAGAAGGTTTGCTGTGTCTGTCAGCGTAGTGTCCAGAGCATGGAGGCTCTACCAGGAGACAGGCCAGTACATCAGGAGACGTGGAGGAGGCCGTAGGAGGGCAACAACCCAGCAGCAGGACCGCTACCTCCGCCTTTGAGCAGGAGGAGCACTGCCAGAGCCCTGCAAAATGACCTCCAGCAGGCCACAAATGTGGGGGGTCGGGCAAGTTGCTGAGGGGAGCGCAGGGCTTTTGACCGGGGTAGGGGGAGCCAGGTGGATAGCATGGCCAGCCGTAGAAAAATGCTTATTGAAATTCTCAATTATCGTAGATTTATCGGTGGTGACAGTGTTTCCTAGCCTCAGTGCAGTGGGCAGCTGGGAGGAGGTGCTCTTATTCTCCATGGACGTTACAGTGTCCCAGAACTTTCTGGAATTAGTGCTACAGGATGCAAATTTCAGTGTGAAAAAGCCTAACTGACTGTGTGTATTGGTTCCTGACTTCTCTGAAAAGTTGCATATCGCGGGGACTATTCGAAGCTAGTGCAGTACGCCACAGGGTGTTTTTGTGCTGGTCAATGGTCAAGAGCAGTCAAGTCTGGAGTGAACCAAGGGCTATATCTGTTCTTAGTTTAAAAAAAAAAATTGGGGGGGGGCTGTAGTAGGGGGTGACAGAGCGAGACAGACAGACATAGACAGACAGACGGACGGACGGACGGACGGACAGACAGACAGACAGAGAGAGACAGACAGACAGAGAGAGAGAGACAGACAAACAGACAGACAGACAGACAGACAGACGGACAGACAGACAGAGAGAGACAGACAGAGAGAGAGAGACAGACAGACAGAGACGGGCTGGAGATTGGATTTGAATCTAAATCAGGGCCGCCCTGCTTCTGGTGAATCAAAGAGCCCGTCAGTTCTACCAGCCACCACCACAAACCACTGTAATACATCAGATCCCATCTACTCTGCTAGGCCATGGAGGGATAGAGCAAGAGTCTTCGTCCCAAAGAGAACCCTATTCCCTATATAGGGCCCCTGGTCAAAAGTAGTACACTATATAGGGAATAGGGTTCCATTTGACCCTCTCCCAGGGATAGTGATCTGTCCTCCCAGCAGCCAGCAGGCTGATAAAGTGCTTCCTGTTTGCAATGTGTTATCTTGTGGCTAGCCTCAATTTCCCCCTGAGCCCTCACCATGCCACATCACATGCCACAGGAGAGAAATGTTACAATGGCAGATACACCATAGACTATCAGGGCTAAAGGGGGGGGGGGGGGGGGGGGGCTTCCAGAAGATCCTGTTTTAACGCTTTCCCCTCGGACCACCCAGGCCTGAGCCATCCAGTACCTCACGTCACAGTTCTCAGATATGGCGGAGAAGAGAAAACGTCAACGTTACAGATGAAGCACAGAATAAAGGCCTCTGGGGAGAAGATCTGGGCAGACGGTGGGTGAGGCAGTGGGGCTGACAAGAAGCGAGGGCTTTTAAAAAAGAGGCCCGCGGGGGTTTAATCTCTTTGATTATGCTTCTACTGCTGACTGGCAGCGTAGCAAAACAAAGCAACTGCTCATGTTCAACAACATACTAGAAGTATCACGTTCCAAGATTCATTTTTACTGAATGGGATTCACACCTTGGAGGTTAACACCCAATATTGGATGTTTCAAACTGTCAGGATCTGGCCTTTGTGGGGGTGAAAAGCAAGGTAAGGTACAATGTCCCAGTCTATGCCCTACAGGGACACGTACTAAACACACACACACACACACACACACACACACACACACACACACACACACACCTTCTCACAGTATCTAGCTGGCTCTCTGCCAGGACAGAACAATAGTGCCAGGTTAGTCTCTACTGTCTTACAAACACGTAAGAAACCTCAGAGTGGTGTCCAGGGACTGCCGACCTCTAATTATCCCGACCAACTCATCGTCAGACAAGCCACAGCAGAGGCACTAGTTACAGCACAGAACAGGGCCTCTCCTCTCCACACCTGGGTTCAAATACTATTTGAAATCATTGACAATACTTTATCTGGGCTTGATTGAGCTTACCTGGTTTAGGGAACCAATACCATTGTCAAAACACCACCCGATCTGGAAACATTCATGCAGGCCAAAGCAAACGCCACAAGAATTTGAAGGATTTCAAACAGTTTTTGAACCCAGATGTGGTGCTCTCTTCCTCCTGGGATCAGCACACCACCACCACTGATTATGTCCGCTCTCATATTGAGGTGTCCCAGCTATTAGCAGATATTAACAGGTATTAACAGGTATTAGCAGGTATTAACAGATATTGGCTGGGCAGAGCAGATATTAACAGGAATTAACAGAGCAGATATTAACAGGTATTAACAGAGCAGGTATTAACAGAGCAGGAATTAACAGAGCAGGTATTAACAGGTATTAACAGAGCAGGTATTAACAGAGCAGGTATTAACAGAGCAGGTATTAACAGGTATTAACAGAGCAGGTATTAACAGAGCAGGTATTAACAGAGCAGGTATTAACAGGTATTAACAGAGCAGATATTAACAGGAATTAACAGAGCAGGTATTAACAGGTATTAACAGAGCAGGTATTAACAGAGCAGGTATTAACAGAGCAGGTATTAACAGGTATTAACAGAGCAGGTATTAACAGGGCAGGTATTAACAGGTATGTGCAGAGCAGATATTAACAGGTATTAACGAGTATTAACAGAGCAGACAGCAGCAACAGAACAGAGGCTGTCGAGCCCTACGGGTTCTCTCTGGGTCCTGAGCTCCATGGGTTCTCCACGGGTCCTGAGCTCCATGGGTTCTCCACGGACCCTGAGCTCCATGGGTTCTCCACGGACCCTGAGCTCTCTGGGTTCTCCACGGACCCTGAGCTCTCTGGGTTCTCCACGGACCCTGAGCTCTCTGGGTTCTCCACGGACCCTGAGCTCTCTGGGTTCTCCACGGACCCTGAGCTCTCTGGGTTCTCCACGGACCCTGAGCTCTCTGGGTTCTCCACGGACCCTGAGCTCTCTGGGTTCTCCACGGACCCTGAGCTCTCTGGGTTCTCCACGGACCCTGAGCTCTCTGGGTTCTCCACGGACCCTGAGCTCTCTGGGTTCTCCACGGACCCTGAGCTCTCTGGGTTCTCCACGGACCCTGAGCTCTCTGGGTTCTCCACGGACCCTGAGCTCTCTGGGTTCTCCACGGACCCTGAGCTCTCTGGGTTCTCCACGGACCCTGAGCTCTCTGGGTTCTCCACGGACCCTGAGCTCTCTGGGTTCTCCACGGACCCTGAGCTCTCTGGGTTCTCCACGGACCCTGAGCTCTCTGGGTTCTCCACGGACCCTGAGCTCTCTGGGTTCTCCACGGACCCTGAGCTCTCTGGGTTCTCCACGGACCCTGAGCTCTCTGGGTTCTCCACGGACCCTGAGCTCTCTGGGTTCTCTACGGACCCTGAGCTCTCTGGGTTCTCTACGGACCCTGAGCTCTCTGGGTTCTCTACGGACCCTGAGCTCTCTGGGTTCTCTACGGACGCTGAGCTCTATGGGTTCTCTACGGGTCCTGAGCTCTATGGGTTCTCTACGGACGCTGAGCTCTCTGGGTTCTCTACGGGTCCTGAGCTCTCTGGGTTCTCTACGGACGCTGAGCTCTATGGGTTCTCTATGGGCGCTGAGCTCTATGGGTTCTCTACGGGCGCTGAGCTCTATGGGTTCTCTACGGGCGCTGAGCTCTATGGGTTCTCTACGGGTCCTGAGCTCTATGGGTTCTCTACGGGTCCTGAGCTCTATGGGTTCTCTACGGGTCCTGAGCTCTCTGGGTTTTCTATGGGCGCTGAGCTCTATGGGTTCTCTATGGGCCATGAGCTCTCTGGGTTCTCTATGGGCGCTGAGCTCTATGGGTTCTCTATGGGTCCTGAGCTCTATGGGTTCTCTATGGGTCCTGAGCTCTCTGGGTTTTCTATGGGCGCTGAGCTCTATGGGTTCTCTATGGGTCCTGAGCTCTAAGGGTTCTCTATGGGTCCTAGTTCAAATCGAGTGCACTACATAGTGTAAAGGGTGGCATTGAAGACAGTCTATCCTGTTGCTGCCGTCTGTTGTTAACACTGACGTTGAGTCCCAAATGGAACCATATTCCTGTTATAGTGCACTAGCCTGTAGGGGCCCCTGGTAGTGCACTAGCCTGTACGGGGCCCCTGGTAGTGCACTAACCTGTAGGGGGCCCCTGGTAGTGCACTAACCTGTAGGGGGCCCCTGGTAGTGCACTAACCTGTACGGGGCCCCTGGTAGTGCACTAGCCTGTAGGGGCCCCTGGTAGTGCACTAGCCTGTAGGGGCCCCTGGTAGTGCACTAGCCTGTAGGGGCCCCTGGTAGTGCACTAGCCTGTACGGGGCCCCTGGTAGTGCACTAGCCTGTAGGGGCCCCTGGTAGTGCACTAGCCTGTACGGGGCCCCTGGTAGTGCACTAGCCTGTACGGGGCCCCTGGTAGTGCACTAACCTGTAGGGGGCCCCTGGTAGTGCACTAACCTGTAGGGGGCCCCTGGTAGTGCACTAACCTGTAGGGGGCCCCTGGTAGTGCACTAGCCTGTACGGGGCCCCTGGTAGTGCACTAGCCTGTACGGGGCCCCTGGTAGTGCACTAGCGAGTTGTGAGTTGGGGAAGTGAGTTGGGGAAGTCAGACAGCAACATGGACTGTACCATCAGACTGAGTTGGGGAAGTCAGACAGCAACATGGACTGTACCATCAGACTGAGTTGGGAAAGTCAGACAGCAACATGGACTGTCCCAGGACCATTCTTCAAAAAGTGGCTACTTTGAAGAATCTCAAATATATTTTGATTTGTTTAACACTTTTTTTTGGTTACTACATGATTCCATATGTGTTATTTCATAGTTTTTAATGTCTTCACTATTATTCTACAATGTAGAAAACCCCTGGAATGAGTTGGTGTGTCCAAACTCAAATGATATGTTGATATGCCTCCCGGGTGGCGCAGTGGTCTAGGGCACTGCATCGTAGTGCTAGCTGCGCCACCAGAGTCTCTGGGTTCACGCCCAGGCTCTGTCGCTGCCGGCCGCAACCGGGAGGTCCGTGGGGCGACGCACAATTGGCATAGCGTCGTCCGGGTTAGGGAGGGTTTGGCCGGTAGGGATATCCTTGTCTCAGTATGTAAAAATGTAATAAAATGTATGCACTCTACTGTAAGTCGTTTTGGATAAGAGCGTCTGCTAAATGACTAAAATGTCAATGTAAATGATATGTTGACTTACTGTTTGGGTGAAACATGTCGCAGGTGAACCTCATTTTAGGAGGGCTGAGAGGGTAGTCTGACGGGAAGGAGAGGAGGGCTGGAAATACTCCGCCCTCAAAACACGTGTCCTCAGGACCCCTGGGTAGAAAACACACGGGACGCAGGTCAGGTTAGTTAGGCCCGGAGAAGTGATGACGTGATAAATCATTTACAGCTCAACGGGTGATACATTTTGCATCTGCACATTTTTTCGTCATATGGATTAGAAATGGAAAGCGGTTTTCTACGGACATGGGTCAGATGTCAAATGGTCAGGGTTAAAAAAATAAAAATAAATAAAAAGGAAACAGCTTAATCGTGAACCAAATATTACACAGGCACTTCTGATCTGAGCAGAAAAGTAGCAGAAAGCTGTGAAATCCAAGAGGAACATTTTAACGCCACCATGATGTGTCTTGACATCAGCTTCATGTTGAACCACTATCCGGTAGACCAAACCACTCAACAGCCTAAAACATACTAGGCGCTGCTCTGTTCTCCAAGGGGGAGGAGCCGCTCTGTTCTCCAAGGGGGGTGGTGCCGCTCTGTTCTCCAAGGGGGGAGGTCCCGCTCTGTTCTCCAAGGGGGAGGAGCCGCTCTGTTCTCCAAGGGGGGAGGTGCCGCTCTGGTCTCCAAGGGGGGAGGAGCCGCTCTGTTCTCCAACGGGGGTGGTGCCGCTCTGTTCTCCAAGGGGGGAGGTCCCGCTCTGTTCTCCAAGGGGGAGGAGCCGCTCTGTTCTCCAAGGGGGGAGGTGCCGCTCTGGTCTCCAAGGGGGGAGGTGCCGCTCCGTTCTCCAAGGGGGGAGGTGCCGCTCCGTTCTCCAAGGGGGGAGGTCCCGCTCTGTTCTCCAAGGGGGAGGAGCCGCTCCGTTCTCCAAGGGGGGAGGTGCCGCTCCGTTCTCCAAGGGGGGAGGTGCCGCTCCGTTCTCCAAGGGGGGAGGTGCCGCTCCGTTCTCCAAGGGGGGAGGTGCCGCTCCGTTCTCCAAGGGGGGAGGTGCCGCTCCGTTCTCCAAGGGGGGAGGTGCCGCTCTGGTCTCCAAGGGGGGAGGTGCCGCTCCGTTCTCCAAGGGGGGAGGTGCCGCTCCGTTCTCCAAGGGGGGAGGTCCCGCTCTGTTCTCCAAGGGGGAGGAGCCGCTCCGTTCTCCAAGGGGGGAGGTGCCGCTCCGTTCTCCAAGGGGGGAGGTGCCGCTCCGTTCTCCAAGGGGGGAGGTGCCGCTCCGTTCTCCAAGGGGGGAGGTGCCGCTCCGTTCTCCAAGGGGGGAGGTGCCGCTCCGTTCTCCAAGGGGGAGGTGCCACTCCGTTATCCAAGGGGGAGGTGCCGCTCTGTTCTCCAAGGGGGAGGTGCCGCTGATGTAAGGCTCTGTGGACAGCCAGTGGCTGCGTACCAAATGGAAATGTTCCCACAAGGCAGTGCTTTCATTAGACTGCTGTATCACATGCTGGGGCAGGCAGGGTATTCAGGGGAGGATTAGGCAGAGATGCTAATTATAAGGATCAAAACCCTTCATAGACCCTCTACACTTTGGTCACATAACACAGGACAGTTAGTCAGATATACAATCATCTCTACAACAAGAGGTTTTGCACTGGCTGGGTACGCTAGAATTTCCCTTTAAATGTACATTATTCATATTACAATTAGTTTTCAATAGGTTTAAAAGCATGGCTACTGGCTAGACAAGGAAACGGGAGGGACAGTATAACAGGAGGGACAGTATAACAGGAGGGACAGTATAACTGGAGGGACAGTATAACGGGAGGGACAGCATAACAGGGGGGACAAAACATGGCTTTGCATGTCATCATTGTTACTTAATATACAGTAATATACAATTCATAAAGTACTTTCCATATTTTGTCATTTTGTTATGGTGGTGGCCACCACCATGCTTCACCGTAGGGATGGTGCCAGGTTTCCTCCAGACGTGATGCTTGGCATTCAGGCCAAAGAGTTCAATCTTGGGTTCATTAGACCAGAGACTAATCTTGTTTCTCATGGTCTGAGAGTCTTTAGGTGCCTTTTGGCAAACTCCAAGTAGGCTGTCATGTGCCTTTTACTGAGGAGTGGCTTCCGTCTGGACACTGCCAGCGCCCTGCAAAATGACCTCCAGCAGGCCACAAATGTGCATGTGTCAGCATATGGTCTCACAAGGGGTCTGAGGATCTCATCTCGGTACCTAATGGCAGTCAGGCTACCTCTGGCGAGCACATGGAGGGCTGTGCGGCCCCACAAAGAAATGCCACCCCACACCATGACTGACCCATCGCCAAACCGGTCATGCTGGAGGATGGTGCAGGCAGCAGAACGTTCTCCACGGCGTCTCCAGACTCTGTCACGTCTGTCACATGTGCTCATGTGCTCAGTGTGAACCTGCTTTCATCTGTGAAGAGCACAGGGCGCCAGTGGCGAATTTGCCAATCTTGGTGTTCTCTGGCAAATGCCAAACGTCCTGCACGGTGTTGGGCTGTAAGCACAACCCCTACCTGTGGACGTCGGGCCCTCATACCACCCTCATGGAGTCTGTTTCTGACCGTTTGAGCAGACACATGCACATTTGTGGCCTGCTGGAGGTCATTTTGCAGGGCGCTGGCAGTGCACCTCCTTGCACAAAGGCGGAGGTAGCGGTCCTGCTGCTGGGTTGTTGCCCTCCTACGGCCTCCTCCACGTCTCCTGATGTACTGGCCTGTCTCCTGGTAGCGCCTCCATGCTCTGGACACTACGCTGACAGACACAGCAAACCTTTTTGCCACAGCTCGCATTGATGTGCCATCCTGGATGAACTGCACTACCTGAGCCACTTGTGTGGGTTGTAGACTCCGTCTCATGCTACCACTAGAGTGAGAGCACCGCCAGCATTCAAAAGTGACCAAAACATCCGCCAGGAAGCATAGGAACTGAGAAGTGGTCTGTGGTCACCACCTGCAGAATCACTCCTGTTTTGGGGGGTGTCTTGCTAATTGCCTATAATTTCCACCTTTTGTCTATTCCATTTGCACAACAGCATGTGAAATTTATTGTCAATCAGTGTTGCTTCCTAAGTGGACAGTTTGATTTCACAGCAGCATACCACCCTGCATACCACTGCTGGCTTGCTTCTGAAGCTAAGCAGGGTTGGTCCTGGTCAGTCCTTGGATGGGAGACCAGATGCTGCTGGAAGTGGTGTTGGAGGGCCAGTAGGAGGCTCTTTCCTCTGGTCTAAAAAATATCCCAATGACCCAGGGCAGTGATTGGGGACATTGTCCTGTATAGGGTGCTGTCTTTCAGATGGGAGGTTAAACGGGTGTCCTGACTCTCTGAGGTCATTAAAGATCCCATGGCACTTATCGTAAGAGTAGTGGTGTTAACCCCGGTGTCCTGGCTAAATTCCCAATCTGGCCCTCAAACCATCATGGTCACCTAATAATCCCCAGTTTACAATTGGCTCATTCATCCCCCTCCTCTCCCCTGTAACTATTCACCAGGTCGTTGCTGTAAATGAGAACGTGTTCTCAGTCAA
Source organism: Salvelinus fontinalis (assembly GCF_029448725.1). NCBI lineage: Eukaryota > Metazoa > Chordata > Actinopteri > Salmoniformes > Salmonidae > Salvelinus > Salvelinus fontinalis. The sequence continues at coordinate 49,759,190 of NC_074683.1, read as the reverse complement.
CTTACCTGGTAAAATAACGGTAAAATAAAATAAATAAATAAAAAATTGACTTGGAGTTACATTGTGTTGTTTAAGTGTTCCCTTTATTTTTTTGAGCAGTGTATATGCATATTATTATTACTATTGGATTTTTTAAAAACACTATGACGTTTCTAAAACTGTTTGAATGATGTCTGTGAGTATAACATAACTCATATGGCAGGCAAAAACCTGAGAAAAAAATCCAAACAGGAAGTGAGAATTCTGAGACTGGTCGATGTTAAAAGTCATCGCCTATTCAATTCCCTGTAATATATGGATCTGTTTGCACTTCCTACGCCTTCCACTAGATGTCAACAGTCTGTAGAACGCTGAATGAAGCCTATACTGTGATGTGGGGCCGGATGGGAGGTGTTTCAGTCATTGGTCTGGCAGAATGCCAGTTCCTGGTCACGCGCTTTCCTCATGATATCGCCATGCGTTTCCATAACTTCTACAGACACGAAGGAATGCTCCGGTCGGAACGTTATTGGATATATATGATAACAACATCCTATCCCAGAGAAGTTAACAGGCAAATCGTTGGGGGGCTTTAAGGCCTGCCAATCAATCATTAATCATCAAACTTCACAGCCAATCAGCTGTCCCATCTAATTTCCTTAAGAGTTAAAACCCGGGACGGACACGGCAACATCCGTGTTTTGATTGGCTGAGTTAGAAGCACTTAAACAAATCCTTATCCGATCACCCAGCCACCAGATCAGCTGATTGACAGTCAGGTTCTGATCATATCAATTCTGTTAGTTGCACTCCTTGTTCCTAATAGCCTGAGTCCCGGTCTGTTTGTGCCATCATACCACCAACTCTTTGTCACACACTGTCATGCCAAACATCAGAGTTGACAAGTGCACAAACGTATATCTGGGTTCAGGCTACCTCATTTGCTGAACTAAATATCTTACTCATAGAACTTAAAAAGGCCAAACTGAGGAAGGCCTTAAAAGTGGTCAAAGACCCCAGCCACCGACTGCTCTCTCTACTACCGCATGGCAAGCGGTAGCGGAGTGCCAAGTCTAGGACAAAAAGGCTTCTCAACAGCTTTTACCCCCAAAGCCATAAGACTTCTGAACTAGGTAGTCAAATGACTACCCAGACTATTTGCATTGTGTGGATGAAAGGCGGGGTGGGTTTAGAGATCATTAAATATTGTGTGGATGAAGGGTGGGTTGAATAAAGAAAAACAATACCCCCCCAAAAAATCCATTAAATGTATAATTCTCGTACAATTTCTATCTATTGCCTACATTTAGTGCATAAGCCTAAGCTTTAAGGCCTAACTTTAAGCGAACCAAATAGCTTACAATCACATTCGGGAACGGGCAGAAACAGTTCATGTCGATCCACTGAGCCAAAAAAGGACGATGCCCGGAGATTAATTCAATAAGAGGAAAGCTGTGAAATGGAGAGCTGAAAATAAAGAGAAGGGAGGGACAGAAAAGTAACGTTTGGATGATAGCAGTGCTGGCTATGTTATGTGTGATGATGTGAGGAGCTATACAGTTGCAAGTCGGTACATCAAATAGGCCTATGGCACGTCAAGGGAACTGTAGCCTTCAGTTTAGACGGGTTAAATGGAAACTGAAATCTGGACACTGTCTATAACCTCTCGCATTTTAATATGAACTCCTGCAGAATGAGTATTTCTTGCAGTAAAATTATACACCAAAATGTACATTTTAACTTGGAAACAGGAGTGGGGTTAATTTGATATCTTTCTTTTAGCATCTTGAGAGAATGTGAATGTGCAGTTAGCACCTCTACAGACGGTCTTTATCAGCATCATACCAGCTGATGGTATTTCAACCATAAAATATGAATCCAAGACGAACTGAAATCTGATCAGAAACACATTGGGTCGTTTTCACAGCTTCCTATTTCCTTACGACTGGTCAAACTGATTTTTCACCCGAAAAGCTCTTTTTTTTTTTTTTGTTTGTTATTGCACTTTCTACCCGGTCCCTAAAACGTGTTTGTTCCGCGAAAGAAGCAGAAATGACAGATTTACTGATACCAACTAGATTGAGGCATTAAGGCATCATTCTGTTGAGTAAGAGTTTATTTCGTCTTCTAGGGCAACATATAATGACTGAAGAGAATCTGCATGCATCTAATTACAGACTAAACTGACTAAGAAATTGCCTACTAAAATGTTGCCTACCAAAATGTTGAAAATAAGCAGAAATATTTCATATTAATGCACCCGTCAAAAAAATTATTCCACCGTCTCTGACTGTAGCCTAGAGCTCATTTTCTATATTAGTGGATTAGGGTTAGGTGCGGGCCCTGTTCGCCGCTTCTGACCAGAACCCTACGGGCCCTGTTCACCGCTTCTGACCAGAACCCGACAGACCCTGTTCACTATATAGGCCAGTGTCATTTGAGACACAGCTCTTCTGTTGAACCTCCTGACCTCAACTCTCAGGTACTAATACCCATAGCCTTAGTGGCCTGGGACTGCCAGTGGCCTGGCCTGGGACTGCCAGAGGCCTGGCCTGGGACTGCCAGAGGCCTGGCCTGGGACTGCCAGAGGCCTGGCCTGGGACTGCCAGAGGCCTGGCCTGGGACTGCCAGAGACCTGGGACTGCCAGAGGCCTGGGACTGCCAGAGACCTGGGACTGCCAGAGACCTGGGACTGCCAGAGGCCTGGCCTGGGACTGCCAGAGACCTGGGACTGCCAGAGGCCTGGGACTGCCAGAGGCCTGGGACTGCCAGAGGCCTGGGACTGCCAGAGGCCTGGCCTGGGACTGCCAGAGGCCTGGGACTGCCAGAGGCCTGGCCTGGGACTGCCAGGGGCCTGGCCTGGGACTGCCAGGGGCCTGGCCTGGGACTGCCAGAGGCCTGGCCTGGGACTGCCAGAGACCTGGGACTGCCAGAGGCCTGGGACTGCCAGAGGCCTGGGACTGCCAGAGACCTGGGACTGCCAGAGACCTGGGACTGCCAGAGGCCTGGCCTGGGACTGCCAGAGACCTGGGACTGCCAGAGGCCTGGGACTGCCAGAGGCCTGGGACTGCCAGAGGCCTGGGACTGCCAGAGGCCTGGCCTGGGACTGCCAGAGGCCTGGGACTGCCAGAGGCCTGGCCTGGGACTGCCAGGGGCCTGGCCTGGGACTGCCAGGGGCCTGGCCTGGGACTGCCAGGGGCCTGGCCTGGGACTGCCAGAGGCCTGGGACTGCCAGAGGCCTGGCCTGGGACAGCGAGAACGTTAACAGCTGTTACTTACTACACACTGCTGTTAGTTCCTGGAGAGCTGTGTATAGATGAGGAGTAGATATCACGAAATCAAACAGTGAAGAATGCTCTCGGTTGGTATCTCATGTCAGAGAGTTTCCCAGGGTATTGTGTAAGACAAATCACCAGGTCAAACTGAGGGGTTTGCTCCCTGCTACAGTACAACAGTCTCAAAACTATTTACATTGTTGTGTGTGTGTCCCCCCACCTGGACAGCAGGCCAAAACGATTGAAAATAGGTGTATATTAGGACTTTGAATAAAAGTAACACGCTTTTTTTAATGTTACATCCATCCCAAGGTGTCTTCATCCTAGGAAATGATCCGTTGAATATGGAAGACAATCAATAACAGGATGAAACTAGAGGAAAGGCTACTAACAGTTCAATATCATCGTTTTCAATACCTTAACTTGAGAATATATAGACCCTAATATAAAAGACTACGAGACAAGCCTGGGCATCAGTCGGACCAATACCAGGACAGAGAGAGAGAGACATCTACAGCCCCACAACTCTACACTGAAATCTCTATGTCCATTTCTGTCATGGTCAGATGTGGATTACTGTTGTGACTAGTTGGTATCAACATAACAATGCCCATACATGTCCTCGATCCATTTTAAAATCAGTTAGTCAACAGTTTTAAGGCTGGATATTTTTTTAATTATTGTTTTAACGTTGGATTGTGGGTCTCGTGCTCATTAATCAAACAGCCAACAGCCACCTTTCTGACATGGAACCCAAACCGGCTGCCCGTGTGCGCCATCGTGCATAAATGTATTTTGTCCCCCCACACCAAACGCGATCACGACTCGCAGGTTAAAATATCAAAACAAACTCTGAACAAATTACATTCATTTGGGGACAGGTCGAATAGCATTAAACATTTATGGAAATTTGTCTAATTTGTCTTATTTAGCTAGCTTGCTGTTGCTAGCTAATTTGTCCTATTTAGCTAGCTTGCTGTTGCTAGCTAATTTGTCCTATTTAGCTAGCTTGCTGTTGCTAGCTAATTTGTCCTATTTAGCTAGCTTGCTGTTGCTAGCTAATTTGTCCTATTTAGCTAGCTTGCTGTTGCTAGCTAATTTGTCCTATTTAGCTAGCTTGCTGTTGCTAGCTAATTTGTCCTATTTAGCTAGCTTGCTGTTGCTAGCTAATTTGTCCTATTTAGCTAGCTTGCTGTTGCTAGCTAATTTGTCCAATTTAGCTAGCTTGCTGTTGCTAGCTAATTTGTCTAATTTAGCTAGCTTGCTGTTGCTAGCTAATTTCTCCTGGGATATAAACATTGAGTTGTTATTTTACCTGAAATGCACAAGGTCCTCTACTCCGACAATTAATCCACACATAAAACGGCCAACCAAATCGTTTCTAGTCATCTCTCCTCCTTTCAGGCCTTTTCTTCTCTTGACTTTATATTGCGATTGGCAACTTTCATAAATTAGGTGCATTACCGCCACCGACCTCTTTCGTCTTTCAGTCACCCACGTGGGTATAACCAATGAGGAGATGGCACGTGGGTACCTGCTTCTATAAACCAATGAGGAGATGGGAGAGGCAGGACTTGCAGCGCGATCTGCGTCAGAAATAGAACTGACTTCTATTTTAGCCCGTGGCAACGCAGATGCTCGTTGGCGCGCGCAAGCAGTGTGGTTGCAATAATTAAATAAAAAATAATATAGATTTCTAAATTTATTTTGTAACGCGAGCGGTGTAGTCAGCCTGTTAAGCATCACAGGATCAGAGCTGCAAACAGAGTAATAGATGAAACCTGGGGAATCCCCACACTATGAGCTCATAGACCCCTCCAATTCAACTATGGAGTTCAAAGCCAGTTCCCAATGCACCCCTCCTCCCCAATCTTCCCATCTGGTCAAGAAAGCTCAGAATTCATCAGGTTACCCACTAGTTGGACATGAGAATATACAGAATTCATCAGGTTACCCACTAGTTGGGCATGGAAATACACAGAATTCATCAGGTTACCCACTAGTTGGACATGAAAATACACAGAATTCATCAGGTTACCCACTAGTTGGATATGGAAATCCACAGAATTCATCAGGTTACCCACTAGTTGGACATGGAAATACACAGAATTCATCAGGTTACCCACTAGTTGGACATGGAAATACACAGAATTCATCAGGTTACCCACTAGTTGGACATGAAAATACACAGAATTCATCAGATTACCCACTAGTTGGACATGGAAATATACTTTTCTGGACTGATTATCATTCACAGGTACTACATAACCCACTGAATAGACCAAATAAAAGGAGTTTGTTTTAGTTATGTTCCTATAGTTAAGTACTAGTGAACATTTGTTCAGTTGTTTAAATACTTACATAATTAAAGCCTCCCACTCAAAGAAGTTCTCTTCATTTGCAGGGCCTGTCAAGAACATGGAAATGTGATGTCATGATACGAGTCTGACTTAGTTGTTTCTGTAGCTACTAGCTAGTTAGGCTACAGTCCATGACACGACAGTAACATAACTGGTTTCTAGTCAAAACATCAAACAGAGATACACTACATGGTCAAAAGTAACACTACTGACAATGGTTTCTAGTCATAACATCAACCAGAGATACACTACATGATCAAAAGTATGTGGACACCCCTTCACATTAGTAGACTCGGCTATTTCAACCACACCCGTTGCCGGCAGGTGTTTAAAATTGAGCACACCGCCATGCAATCTCCATAGACAAACATTGGCAATAGAATGGCCTTCCTGAAGAGCTCAGTGAGTAACAAACATGTCACTGTCATAGGATGCCACCTTTCCAACAAGTCAGTTCGTCAACTTTCTTCCCTGCTAGAGCTTCCCCCGGTCAACTGTAAGTGATTTTATTGTGAAGTGGAAATGTCTAGGAGCAACAACAGCTGAGCTGTGAAGTGGTAGGCCACACAAGCTCACAGAACGGAACCGCTGAAGAGTGGAAAAGTCGTGTAAAAAGCGTCTGTCCTCAGTTGCAACACTCACTACCGAGTTCCAAACTGCCTCTGGAAGCAACGTCAGCACAATAACTCTTCGTCGGGAGCTTCATGAAATGGGTTTCCGTGGCCGAGCAGCCGCACACACAAGATCACCACCCGCAATGCCAAGCAGGGTGTAAAGCTCACTGCCATTGGACTCTAGAGCCGTGAAAACGCGTTCTCTGGAGTGATGAATTACGCTTCACCATCACCTGGCAGTCCGACGGACGCTACCTGCCCCAATGCATAGTGCCAACTGTAACGTTTGGTGGGGGAGGAATAATGGTCTGGGGCTGTTTTTCATGGTTCGGGCCCCTTAGATCCAATGAAGGGAAATCGTAACGCTACAATGACATTGTAGACGATTCTGTGCTTCCAACTATGTGGCAACAGTTTGAGGAAGGCCCTTTCCTGTTTCAGCATGACAATGCCACTGTGGACAAAGCGAAGTCCATACAGAAATTGTTTGCTGAGATAGGGGTGGAAGAACTTGACTAGCCTGTACAGAGTAGGAATTGAATTGGAAGGACGACAGCGAGTCAGGCGTAATCGCCTAACATCAGTGTCCAACCTCACTAATGCTGTTGTGGTTGAATGGAAGTCCCCGAAGCAATGTTCTACTACCTCAATTGGGGCCGACAAACCAGTGCTCCCGCACATTGGCTAACCGGGCTCTCTGCATTGTGTCCCGCCATCCACCACCCCCTCTTTTACGCTGCTGCTACTCTCTGTTCATCATATATGCATAGTCACTTTAACCATATCTACACATACATACTACCTCAATCAGCCTGACTAACTGGTGTCTGTATGACGCCTCACTACTGTATATAGCCTGTCTTTTTATTTATTTACTTACCTATTGTTCACCTAACACCTTTTTTGCACTATTTTTTTACGTGACGAAAAAACTTTAATTTGACATCCAGTAGAAAGCCTTCCCAGAAGAGTGGAGGCTGTTATAGCAGTAAAGGGGGAACCAACTCGATATTAATGCCCATGATTTTGGAATGAGATGTTCGACGAGAAGGTGTCCACATACTTATGGCCATGTAGTGTACGTTAGCTAACTGGTAATAGGCTTATATAATCTCTCACCTGCAACGATGCCCTCGGGTGGGTTTAGAGTCAGCTCTATGATAGGGGCGAAAGTACACATTACTGTCATGATGTAACGTTAAATATGTAACGTTATTTAAGCGCTAGTCATTTAGATAGAGGCCACAGACTAGCTACACATTTACACCCAGGAAGGCAAGTAAAAGGGTGACGTGGCAATCAGCTAATTCAAATGTAAAAATGTCTACTGATAACTAACTAGTCTAACTAGTCTACTGATTCTCCTGAGTTTCACATTAATGGAAGGCAGGCTAACCGCCAGTTGCAAAACATCTCCATTTGGCTAACGATGCTAGCTAGCTAATGTTAATGACGCTGGCTAGTTAGCAGCCAGTTTATGAGTTAATGTGGCTAGCTAGCTGTCCAATATACTGAAAACTCACGCTTATACTCAGCCATCAGTCTTTTTAACGCAGTACCAGCCATTTGTAAAGAATATAGACTCAAACTCAAAAATAAAAACAGAAAAAAAACAATCACGCCTGTCTTTTGGTTGACAACGCAGCTGCTAACAGCTGATCAACTGCGCATGTCCACACTTCTGGTTTGTAGAAGTAACAAAGAGCTCCCGAGATGCAACAGCGCCACCTGTTGGAAGTACTCTAGGTTTACATATAAACACCGTTGTGTCAGAGAATCGTTGTCTGTTTGCTAAAAAACATCACTACATATACTAGCTTGGATTACTATGTACTTTTTTTTATTTCTACAGATGTGTTCTAATTACTTACTTTTATTTCTTATTCATATTATTATTATTTTTCAACTGCATTGTTGGTTAGGGGCTCGTAAATAAGCATTTCACTTTAAGGTCTACTCTACACCTGTTGTATTTGGTGCATGTGACTAATAAAATTTGATATTGCCTACGATTCCTAATGTGGCCTAGGAAGTTAGCTACAGTCTTTCAGCACTCCACAAAACATGCAAACAAGGAAGCAGAGTACCAGCAAGCTGAATACCAGGTAGTCAAGTACCAAATTATATTAATTGTATACAGTAGTAAATGACAACAAATAATATACAAGTCACTAGAGAACCAGAATGATCAGTGGTCCTTGTGTTATCTCATCACTAGAGAACCAGAAGGACCTTGTGTTACCTCATCACTAGAGAACCAGAAGGATCAGTGGACCTTGTGTTACCTCATCACTAGAGAACCAGAAGGATCAGTGGACCTTGTGTTACCTCATCACTAGAGAACCAGAAGGATCAGTGGACCTTGTGTTTCCTCATCACTAGAGAACCAGAAGGACCTTGTGTTACCTCATCACTAGAGAACCAGAAGGACCTTGTGTTACCTCATCACTAGAGAACCAGAAGGACCTTGTGTTACCTCATCACTAGAGAACCAGAAGGATCAGAGGACCTTGTGTTACCTCATCACTAGAGAACCAGAAGGATCAGTGGACCTTGTGTTACCTCATCACTAGAGAACCAGAAGGATCAGAGGACCTTGTGTTACCTCATCACTAGAGAACCAGAAGGACCTTGTGTTACCTCATCACTAGAGAACCAGAAGGATCAGAGGACCTTGTGTTAACTCATCACTAGAGGACCTTGTGTTACCTCATCACTAGAGGACCAGAAGGATCAGTGGACCTTGTGTTACCTCATCACTAGAGGAACAGGAGGATCAGTGGACCTTACCAACTTCAAGCTCCAAATCAACACAGTGCAGAATGTGATTGTCTCTGCAGGTGGAGGAGAAATTCATTTTGTCTGCTTATTGCTAACAGTGAATAAGACAAAAAGGAAATCAAAAAAGGTTGACGGTCTGGGTGGATTCCCTTTTATTTTGTCATAAAATATCAGTGATGCAGTGGGGGTTGGGTAAAATTCTGGAGAAATCCACCAAGTACAGCTCAACCACTCCCCTTCCGTCTGGGTGGAGGGGGGGGAAAAGCAGAAAGCCGTCTGAAAAGGTAAGTTGCATCCTTCCTCTTCCTCTTCAAGTGACGTTAAAAATAGACCTTAAATCTTTACCCTTTTCAATCACATCACCAAGACATTTCTGCTCACAATACTGTTCATTAAGCATTTGGTCTAGACACAGCCATGCACCATTCAATCGTATGGCCATACAGGGTGAGAAATGAGAAAATGGATAATTTGGCCCATATATTTAGCAAAATGTACTAAAAAACAAACAAAAAAGACAAAACGAATATACAAGTCACTTGAGAAACAGAAGGATCAGTGGACCTTGTGTTACCTCATCACTAGTGGACCTTGTGTTACCTCATCACTAGTGGACCTTGTGTTACCTCATCACTAGTGGACCTTGTGTTACCTCATCACTAGTGGACCTTGTGTTACCTCATCACTAGTGGACCTTGTGTTACCTCATCACTAGTGGACCTTGTGTTACCTCATCACTAGTGGACCTTGTGTTACCTCTTCACTAGAGGACCTTGTGTTACCTCATCACTAGTGGACCTTGTGTTACCTCATCCTGTGGTAGATTGCTGCGCATCCCAAATGGCGCCCTATACACTATATAGTGCACAACTTTTGGTCAAAAAGTAGTGCACTTTAAAGGGAATAGGGTGCCATAGGGTCAGAATCTGAATGACAGTTGGAACCCCCCCCCCCACATCACCTTAGTCCTGTGTGTGAAACAAATACATATTCGCAAAAACAGTTCTAGTTCATCCTCGTGAATATAAACAAGAAATGGATCGGTGGCATGAAATCCAGCTTGTGATCATGACAAATAGGACCATGGCTACGTCCCAATTCACTACCCCGTACTCGTTCACTCAATCTCAGGCATTTAAATGGAATGGACTGGTGTGAGGAGTATGGTGGTGGAATCTCCCTTTAGTCATGCTGCACCAATGCAATGCTTTAAAAAGCATGAAGGGGGATTGAACGAGTGGGTAGAGAATGTGAATGTAACCCATTTAACAGTCCGTCTTTCTTAACGCCATGGTTTTCCATTGTAAACAGAACCCTGCCTCCCCTCACAACATTTTAGGGCTTGGGGGGGGGGAAGCGGATCGATCAAACAAAAAATATATTTATAACGCTGAACGATTATGAAGAAGAAAAAAATGGTTGAGTGATGCTGCTCTTCAAGTGTATCTGTCCTCAGAGGGGGAGGAGGCGCCTCAGAGGGGGAGGAGGCGCCTCAGAGGGGGAGGAGGCGCCTCAGAGGGGGAGGAGGAGCCTCAGAGGGGGAGGAGGAGCCTCAGAGGGGGAGGAGGAGCCTCAGAGGGGGAGGAGGAGCCTCAGAGAGGGAGGAGCCGCCAGTCTGTTGTTGAAATACATCAATAGTATCCTCATCTTCCATCTCAAGCTGTCAACAGAAATACATGGTCATTACGTCAGCAAAATAGGTCTCTCGTCTTTGGTACATTCATTAGTAACTTAGTTCTTCTGAATCTATTATGAAAGTGAAAGGAAACTGTCACCTACCTGTGCAGGTGTGTCAGTCTCGTTAATCGGCTGTCCGTCAAACCTAAACCTTATCTGTCTAATTGACAAACCCTGAAATAAAGAGGTTATAAAATTAAAATAAAAACATTGTCAGGCAAGTTACTGTGGTCAGGAGTTGCCCTGCAAGGTTGTCCAATCAGTCTCAAAGCATTGTTTTAGGTGAGCAGAAGATTAAAAATCAGATGAATGTAAACTTGAAAAGGAAAGCCTCACCTGTCTTTCGCAGTAGGCCTTCATCAGCTTGCTGAGCGGAGTGTGCCTTTTAATTTTGAATTGGACTACTGACCCATCTTGACCTGCGACCTTAAGGTTGATGTGGTCGTTTTCAGTCTTCACTCCTTCCTGAAACAGAAAGGATGAATTTCAGAGACAATAGTTAAACGTTACATAGCTGATCATATAACATGGTTCATGTCAAGCATTAGGGACTGAGCAAACGTTTAGGATTTGGTTTCATTTAAGCAAAAGTATCTCAACACGCATTGTAACATGTTAGCTAGCTAGTTAAGCCAAATGTAATTTGTGATAGCGGAGGCTAGCGATTCACACTGCTAACGGTTGTTTTGTGTTGTACTTTTTTACCAGGGAGTAAGTACCATTATCGCTTTTACAAAGCGAGCCCTGCGTCTAACAAGTTGGCGAACATGCGTGATGAGTTCAGACTGGCGGTGAGCAATATGCTAGCCTGGCGTCAAACATGTGTTTGTGTTTACCTTTTTAGTTAGCAATGTTAGGCATGTTATCCTAGCTAGCTAGCTAATACATTGAGTGAAATTGGCCAGCCATCAATGCGGTGGCAGCTCCGGTGGGGTTCAGGCTAACGTTAGCTAAGTCAAAAAGCCGCAAAGAGCAAACGTCGGGCCCTATTCCAATGCGCACAGAAAAGTCACAATGGCGCTGTTTCAATTAAACCACCACTTTACAATAGAAAAGTAGATATGTACAATGGAATAGACTACATCTGGGCATACATATATCAGATAGTTGACTAACTAGACATTTTTCTACACGCAAAACGTTGCACGGCCACAAATCCGCAAATAATCGAACCTTTGTTTTCTCTTTTTACCCGCTCAAATGCGGAATCTGCCATGTAAACACACACAAACTCGACTGGCAACAATGCAATGAAATATGGAAAATATTCAATCATAGAAACACAACATAGCTTACCTTTGGCTTTTCTTCAGACATTGTGTAGCTAGTTATTGCTCAACGATGTACTAATTTACAGACAGCTAAATATTTGCGCTTTTTCACTTCTCTCAGTCTTCTCCGTTTCGACCAGGAGCGCGCATAATGCTTTAAACTCTAATTGGCTCACGGGGATCACGTGTCTATATTTTCTAGGGACCGTGCACACATGAGCGCGCAAAATCTGTTTTATACGCGCTCCCGAGAATTACGCACGACCCAGACAACCTTTTTTTAAACCCCCAATTTCGTGATATCCAATTGCGAGTATTGCTGCAACAAGATCTGTAAATCAATTTATGAACTGTGTAAAGATTACAAAAATAAACAGCGCAATAATAAAAAATAAAAATAGATTTTTCAAATTGTTTAGAGCGGAGGAAAATCTCTAATATCAAATTGAACATCTTTAATCTAGCATAAAGAATAGTATAACACAAACAGAAATGCATCACAAAACCTTAACTATTTGACTGGTTTTAGACAGCTTTTGATACGAAATGATAGTCACACACACAGTTGCGGTTCTAGCTGGTATGGCTCCCTGGACGAACCCCTTAATAACATTAAAAAATATATACAAAAATAAGACTCAAATATCAAAAAGAAGTAACAAAGACAAATGGAAACAAATCTGTGTTGATTTGGCACTCGAGCATTTGTGGTTTATTTGGTATCATTTCGCAGTGTGACTGATTTTACTAATTGCATTCGTAACTGTAAAAAGTTAAGAGGTGCGCTATTTGATAGATTCCCCGCACCTGTCCCCATGTCGTACTTCTGAGTGGGAGACTTTCCCAGGTAGTGACCTGCCTAGCTCATCAACTAGTATCAGGAAGCCCACTCCGACAAAAGTTTATTGACCCACTGTCCCACACGGTGACATGCTATCATTGACGTGACGTTAAAATGAGCGATAGAAAACCGATCGCCCAAATGTCACCATTCCCGCGCCGCCCCCGGCAAGATGCCGCCCTGGGCGCCTGCCCATGTCGCCTATACCTAAATCCGTCACTGCACACACAACAAGAACAGGAAAATTAAGGGAACACAGACACTGGAGATGTCAATATTCGATTTCATGAAACACACAGCAATATTAAACTGTCTCTTTAAAATATGTAAATCAGAAGCTGTAACAATGATAGAAAAAATATGAACTAATAAAAAGTATGACGTAAACAAGAAAAAAACTGACATATTATTGAATGTTAGTTGAAATGATTGACAATTATCTGTCTAAATGGACTGTTCTTAAATCGTTGCATTTTAGGCACATGAATGGGAAGAGGAATGCGAAACGTTCGCCCCAACTTTCTTCCAATACATTTTCAGAGATGTTTGTCTACATACCAGGGATCCAGTGTTGAAGACAATAACACAAGGAGTGATGCTGGGTTATATTCTGATATCCAAACATTAAAAAACAAAAATGAAATGTTAAGATAGCAGTCATTCCTAAACCGAATACACCACTCAGACCAACTGACTCTCCTAGCCTGGCTACCCATCCACACCACTCAGACCAACTGACTCTCCTAGCCTGGCTACCCATCCACACCACTCAGACCAACTGACTCTCCTAGCCTGGCTACCCATCCACACCACTCAGACCAACTGACTCTCCTAGCCTGGCTACCCATCCACACCACCCAGACCAGCTGACTCTCACAGCCTGGCTACCCATCCACGTCACCCAGACCAGCTGACTCTCATAGCCTGGCTACCCATCCACGTCACCCAGACCAGCTGACTCTCCTAGCCTGGCTACCCATCCACACCACTCAGACCAGCTGACTCTCCTAGCCTGGCTACCCATCCACACCACTCAGACCAGCTGACTCTCCTAGCCTGGCTACCCATCCACACCACCCAGACCAACTGACTCTCCTTGTCTATCCTCCACCAATCAGGCCCTTTTGGTAGAGAGGCAAGATGGAAGCCACTCATCAGTAAAAGGCAGATGACATTCCGCTTGGAGTTTGCCATCTCTGGAGAAACCTGAAAATAGCTGTGCAGCAATGCTCCTCATGCAACCTGAGAGGATCTGCCGCGGAATGAGAGAAACTCCCCAAATACAGGTGTGCCAAGCTTGTAGTGTCATACCCAAGAAGACTCAATGCTGTAATCTGCCAAAGGTGCTTCAACAAAGTACTGAGTAAAGGGTCTGAATACTTATGTAAATGTCATACATAAAAATATAAACATATATGTTCTTCATACTTCTGCACTTTAGATCAAGTAATTATGCTTTCATTATTTAATTATCATACTGTAGCCTCTCTGTAGTGTCTTTTAGGGAGTCCACGGTAGTTTTCAATATCTTATTTCCCATAATTTTGTTACTGTAATTTTTAAAGGCCTCAACCTTACCCAGTAACACAGGTAATAGTTCCAGTTGTTTTAACTGCTCTTTCGTGATGGTAAGCAATGCTCTATCTTCTGGAGACAGTTATAAGGACCCCCTCCTCCAATGACTGGCTACGGCAGACCCCCTCCTCCAATGACTGGCTATAGCAGACCCCCTCCTCCAATGACTGGCTATAGCAGACCCCTTCCTCCAATGACTGGCTACGGCAGACCCCCTCCAATGACTGGCTATAGCAGACCCCCTCCTCCAATGACTGGCTATAGCAGACCCCTTCCTCCAATGACTGGCTACGGCAGACCCCCTCCTCCAATGACTGGCTACGGCAGACCCCCTCCTCCAATGACTGGCTATAGCAGACCCCCTCCTCCAATGACTGGCTATAGCGGACCCCCTCCTCCAATGACTGGCTATAGCAGACCCCCTCCTCCAATGACTGGCTACGGCAGACCGCCTCCTCCAATGACTGGCTACGGCAGACCCCCTCCTCCAATGACTGGCTACGGCAGACCCCCTCCAATGACTGGCTATAGCAGACCCCCTCCTCCAATGACTGGCTACGGCAGAACCCCTCCAATGACTGGCTATAGCAGACCCCCTCCTCCAATGACTGGCTATAGCAGACCCCCTCCTCCAATGACTGGCTATAGCAGACCCCCTCCTCCAATGACTGGCTATAGCAGACCTCCTCCTCCAATGACTGGCTACGGCAGATCCCCTCCTCCAATGACTGGCTATAGCAGACCCCCTCCTCCAATGACTGGCTACGGCAGACCCCCTCCTCCAATGACTGGCTATTGCAGACCCCCTCCTCCAATGACTGGCTACAGCAGACCTCCTCCTCCAATGACTGGCTACGGCAGACCCCCTCCTTCAATGACTGGCTACAGCAGACCTCCTCCTCCAATGACTGGCTACGGCAGACCCCCTCCTCCAATGACTGGCTATAGCAGACCCCCTCCTCCAATGACTGGCTACGGCAGACCCCCTCCTCCAATGACTGGCTATTGCAGACCCCCTCCTCCAATGACTGGCTATAGCAGACCCCCTCCTCCAATGACTGGCTATAGCAGACCTCCTCCTCCAATGACTGGCTACGGCAGACCGCCTCCTCCAATGACTGGCTACGGCAGACCCCCTCCTCCAATGACTGGCTACGGCAGACCCCCTCCAATGACTGGCTATAGCAGACCCCCTCCTCCAATGACTGGCTATAGCAGACCTCCTCCTCCAATGACTGGCTACGGCAGACCCCCTCCTCCAATGACTGGCTATAGCAGACCCCCTCCTCCAATGACTGGCTACGGCAGACCCCCTCCTCCAATGACTGGCTATTGCAGACCCCCTCCTCCAATGACTGGCTACAGCAGACCTCCTCCTCCAATGACTGGCTACGGCAGACCCCCTCCTCCAATGACTGGCTATAACAGACCTCCTCCTCCAATGACTGGCTATAGCAGACCCCCTCCTCCAATGACTGGCTATAGCAGACCTCCTCCTCCAATGACTGGCTACGGCGGACCTCCTCCTCCAATGACTGGCTACGGCAGACCGCCTCCTCCAATGACTGGCTATAGCAGACCCCCTCCTCCAATGACTGGCTATAGCAGACCTCCTCCTCCAATGACTGGCTACGGCGGACCTCCTCCTCCAATGACTGGCTACGGCAGACCGCCTCCTCCAATGACTGGCTATAGCAGACCCCCTCCTCCAATGACTGGCTACGGCAGACCCCCTCCTCCAATGACTGGCTATTGCAGACCCCCTCCTCCAATGACTGGCTACAGCAGACCTCCTCCTCCAATGACTGGCTACGGCAGACCCCCTCCTCCAATGACTGGCTATAACAGACCTCCTCCTCCAATGACTGGCTATAGCAGACCCCCTCCTCCAATGACTGGCTATAGCAGACCTCCTCCTCCAATGACTGGCTACGGCGGACCTCCTCCTCCAATGACTGGCTACGGCAGACCGCCTCCTCCAATGACTGGCTATAGCAGACCCCCTCCTCCAATGACTGGCTACGGCAGACCCCCTCCTCCAATGACTGGCTATTGCAGACCCCCTCCTCCAATGACTGGCTATAACAGACCTCCTCCTCCAATGACTGGCTATAGCAGACCCCCTCCTCCAATGACTGGCTATAGCAGACCTCCTCCTCCAATGACTGGCTACGGCAGACCTCCTCCTCCAATGACTGGCTACGGCAGACCTCCTCCTCCAATGACTGGCTACGGCAGACCGCCTCCTCCAATGACTGGCTACGGCAGACCCCCTCCTCCAATGACTGGCTACGGCAGACCCCCTCCAATGACTGGCTACGGCAGACCCCCTCCTCCAATGACAGGCTATTGCAGACCCCCTCCTCCAATGACAGGCTATAGCAGACCTCCTCCTCCAATGACTCGCTATAGCAGACCCCCTCCTCCAATGACTGGCTATAGCAGACCCCCTCCTCCAATGACTGGCTATAGCAGACCTCCTCCTCAAATGACTGGCTATAGCAGACCTCCTCCTCCAATGACTGGCTATAGCAAAACCCCCTCCTCCAATGACTGGCTATAGCAAAACCCCCTCCTCCAATGACTGGTTATTGCAAAACCCCCTCCTCCAATGACTGGCTATAGCAGACCCCCTCCTCCAATGACTGGCTATAGCAGACCCCCTCCTCCAATGACTGGCTACAGCAGACCTCCTCCTCCAATGACTGGCTACGGCAGACCCCCTCCTCCAATGACTGGCTACGGCAGACCCCCTCCTCCAATGACTGGCTATGGCAGACCCCCTCCTCCAATGACTGGCTACGGCAGACCCCCTCCTCCAATGACTGGCTACAGCAGACCTCCTCCTCCAATGACTGGCTATAGCAGACCCCCTCCTCCAATGGCTGGCTATAACAGACCTCCTCCTCCAATGACTGGCTATAACAGACCTCCTCCTCCAATGACTGGCTATAACAGACCCCCTCCTCCAATGACTGGCTATAGCAGACCCCCTCCTCCAATGACTGGCTATAGCAGACCCCCTCCTCCAATGACTGGCTATAGCAGACCCCCTCCTCCAATGACTGGCTATAGCAGACCTCCTCCTCCAATGACTGGCTACGGCAGACCCCCTCCTCCAATGACTGGCTATAGCAGACCCCCTCCTCCAATGACTGGCTACGGCAGACCCCCTCCTCCAATGACTGGCTATTGCAGACCCCCTCCTCCAATGACTGGCTACAGCAGACCTCCTCCTCCAATGACTGGCTACGGCAGACCCCCTCCTCCAATGACTGGCTATAACAGACCTCCTCCTCCAATGACTGGCTATAGCAGACCCCATCCTCCAATGACTGGCTATAGCAGACCTCCTCCTCCAATGACTGGCTACGGCAGACCTCCTCCTCCAATGACTGACTACGGCGGACCTCCTCCTCCAATGACTGGCTACGGCGGACCTCCTCCTCCAATGACTGGCTACGGCAGACCGCCTCCTCCAATGACTGGCTATAGCAGACCCCCTCCTCCAATGACTGGCTATAGCAGACCCCCTCCTCCAATGACTGGCTATAGCAGACCTCCTCCTCCAATGACTGGCTACGGCAGACCTCCTCCTCCAATGACTGGCTACGGCAGACCTCCTCCTCCAATGACTGGCTACGGCAGACCGCCTCCTCCAATGACTGGCTACGGCAGACCCCCTCCTCCAATGACTGGCTACGGCAGACCCCCTCCAATGACTGGCTACGGCAGACCCCCTCCTCCAATGACTGGCTACGGCAGACCCCCTCCTCCAATGACTGGCTATGGCAGACCCCCTCCTCCAATGACTGGCTACGGCAGACCCCCTCCTCCAATGACTGGCTACAGCAGACCTCCTCCTCCAATGACTGGCTATAGCAGACCCCCTCCTCCAATGGCTGGCTATAACAGACCTCCTCCTCCAATGACTGGCTATAACAGACCTCCTCCTCCAATGACTGGCTATAACAGACCCCCTCCTCCAATGACTGGCTATAGCAGACCCCCTCCTCCAATGACTGGCTATAGCAGACCCCCTCCTCCAATGACTGGCTATAGCAGACCCCCTCCTCCAATGACTGGCTATAGCAGACCTCCTCCTCCAATGACTGGCTACGGCAGACCCCCTCCTCCAATGACTGGCTATAGCAGACCCCCTCCTCCAATGACTGGCTACGGCAGACCCCCTCCTCCAATGACTGGCTATTGCAGACCCCCTCCTCCAATGACTGGCTACAGCAGACCTCCTCCTCCAATGACTGGCTACGGCAGACCCCCTCCTCCAATGACTGGCTATAACAGACCTCCTCCTCCAATGACTGGCTATAGCAGACCCCATCCTCCAATGACTGGCTATAGCAGACCTCCTCCTCCAATGACTGGCTACGGCAGACCTCCTCCTCCAATGACTGACTACGGCGGACCTCCTCCTCCAATGACTGGCTACGGCGGACCTCCTCCTCCAATGACTGGCTACGGCAGACCGCCTCCTCCAATGACTGGCTATAGCAGACCCCCTCCTCCAATGACTGGCTACGGCAGACCCCCTCCTCCAATGACTGGCTATTGCAGACCCCCTCCTCCAATGACTGGCTACGGCAGACCTCCTCCTCCAATGACTGGCTACGGCAGACCCCCTCCTCCAATGACTGGCTATGACAGACCTCCTCCTCCAATGACTGGCTATAGCAGACCCCCTCCTCCAATGACTGGCTATAGCAGACCTCCTCCTCCAATGACTGGCTACGGCAGACCTCCTCCTCCAATGACTGGCTACGGCAGACCTCCTCCTCCAATGACTGGCTACGGCAGACCGCCTCCTCCAATGACTGGCTACGGCAGACCCCCTCCTCCAATGACTGGCAACGGCAGACCCCCTCCAATGACTGGCTACGGCAGACCCCCTCCTCCAATGACAGGCTATGGCAGACCCCCTCCTCCAATGACAGGCTATAGCAGACCTCCTCCTCCAATGACTCGCTATAGCAGACCCCCTCCTCCAATGACTGGCTATAGCAGACCCCCTCCTCCAATGACTGGCTATAGCAGACCTCCTCCTCAAATGACTGGCTATAGCAAAACCCCCTCCTCCAATGACTGGCTATAGCAAAACCCCCTCCTCCAATGACTGGCTATTGCAAAACCCCCTCCTCCAATGACTGGCTATAGCAGACCCCCTCCTCCAATGACTGGCTATGGCAGACCTCCTCCTCCAATGACTGGCTACGGCAGACCCCCTCCTCCAATGACTGGCTACGGCAGACCCCCTCCTCCAATGACTGGCTATGGCAGACCCCCTCCTCCAATGACTGGCTACGGCAGACCCCCTCCTCCAATGACTGGCTACAGCAGACCTCCTCCTCCAATGACTGGCTATAGCAGACCCCCTCCTCCAATGACTGGCTATAGCAGACCCCCTCCTCCAATGGCTGGCTATAACAGACCTCCTCCTCCAATGACTGGCTATAACAGACCTCCTCCTCCAATGACTGGCTATAACAGACCCCCTCCTCCAATGACTGGCTATAGCAGACCTCCTCCTCCAATGACTGGCTATAACAGACCTCCTCCTCCAATGACTGGCTATAGCAGACCCCCTCCTCCAATGACTGGCTATAGCAGACCTCCTCCTCCAATGACTGGCTATAACAGACCTCCTCCTCCAATGACTGGCTATAACAGAGCTCCTCCTCCAATGACTGGCTATAACAGACCTCCTCCTCCAATGACTGGCTATAGCAGACCCCCTCCTCCAATGACTGGCTATAGCAGACCCCCTCCTCCAATGACTGGCTATAGCAGACCCCCTTCTCCAATGGCTGGCTATAACAGACCTCCTCCTCCAATGACTGGCTATAGCAGAGCTCCTCCTCCAATGACTGGCTATAGCAGACCCCCTCCTCCAATGACTGGCTATAACAGACCCCCTCCTCCAATGACTGGCTATAACAGACCACCTCCTCCAATGACTGGCTAAAGCAGACCCCCACCTCCAATGACTGGCTTTAACAGACCCCCTCCTCCAATGACTGGCTATAGCAGAAGCCCTCCTCCAATGACTGGCTATAGCAGACCCCCTCCTCCAATGACTGGCTATAACAGACCCCCTCCTCCAATGACTGGCTATAACAGACCCCCTCCTCCAATGACTGGCTATAGCAGACCCCCTCCTCCAATGACTGGCTATAGTAGACCCCCTCCAATGACTGGCTATAACAGACCCCCTCCTCCAATGACTGGCTATAACAGACCCCCTCCTCCAATGACTGGCTATAGTAGACCCCCTCCAATGACTGGCTATAACAGACCCCCTCCTCCAATGACTGGCTATAACAGACCCCCTCCTCCAATGACTGGCTATAGCAGACCCCCTCCTCCAATGACTGGCTATAGTAGACCCCCTCCAATGACTGGCTATAACAGACCCCCTCCTCCAATGACTGGCTATAACAGACCCCCTCCTCCAATGACTGGCTATAGCAGACCCCCTCCTCCAATGACTGGCTATAACACCATTTTAAATTGCAGTTATCAGCATAGAGAACAAGATGCAGACACCAAACAGGCTTTACAATTAATCCTCCAACTAACAAACCAGCAGTTATATCAGCATATAATCCCACAAGGTACAGACAACAGGTTATGAAATTCAGTCATTTATTAAAGCATTTTGTAAATCCAGTTACAACAAAAATATTTACCAGATATTTTTACTCTCTCCAGCCGCGGGGAACCGTGATCGAATCACATTTGTATTTGTCATAATGTGGAATGCTTACTTACAAGTCCTTGACTCTTCTTTGTCTTAAAACTGCATTGTTGGTTAAGAAAAATTAATTACTAAATAAACTAAAGTAAAAAATAAAATGGGTCTGGTACAGGTGTGGCTCCCAGCAGCTGAAATGGGCCCCTATTCCCTATATAGTGCACTGTCATGATATCACAATATATAGTGCACTGTCATGATATCACAATATATAGTGCACTGTCATGATATCACAATGTAATCACCACACTGTCATGATACCACAATGTAATCACCACACTGTCATGATATCACAATGTAATCACCACACTGTCATGATATCACAATGTAATCACCACACTGTCACGATACCACAATGTAATCACCACACTGTCATGATACCACAATGTAATCATCACACTGTCATGATACCACAACGTAATCACACTGTCATGATACCACAACGTAATCACACTGTCATGATACCACAACGTAATCACCACACTGTCATGATACCACAACATAATCACCACACTGTCATGATACCACAATGTAATCACAACACTGTCATGATACGACAATGTAATCACCACACTGTCATCATATCACAATGTAATCGCCTCACTGTCATGATACCACAATGTAATCGTCACACTGTTATGATACCACAATCTAATCACCACACTGCCATATCACAATGTAATCACCACACTGTCATGATATCACAATGTAATCATCACACTGTCATGATATCACAATGTAATCACACTGTCATGATATCACAATGTAATCATCACACTGTCATGATACCACAATGTAATCATCACACTAGCATGATACCATAATGTAATCACCACACTGTCATGATACCACAATGTTATCACCACACTGTCATGATACCATAATGTAATCGCAGTCATGATACCACAATGTAATCACCACACTGTCATGATACCACAATGTAATCACCACACTGTCATGATACCACAATGTAATCACCACACTGTCATGATACCACAATGTAATCACCACACTGTCATGTCATCACACTGTCATGATACCACAATGTAATCACCACACTGTCATGTCATCACACTGTCATGATACCACAATGTAATCACCACACTGTCATGTCATCACACTGTCATGATACCACAATGTAATCACCACACTGTCATGTCATCACACTGTCATGATACCACAATGTAATCATCACACTGTCATGTTGTCACACTGTCATGATACCACAATGTAATCATCACACTGTCATGATATCATAATGTTGTCACACTGTCATGTTGTCACACTGTCATCTTGTCACACTGTCATGTTGTCACACTGTCATGTTGTCACACTGTCATGTTGTCACACTGTCATCTTGTCAAACTGTCATGTTGTCACACTGTCATGATGTCACACTGTCATGATGTCACACTGTCATGATGTCACACTGTCATGATGTCACACTGTCATGATGTCACACTGTCATGATGTCACACTGTCATGATATCATAATGTTGTCACACTCATGTTGTCACACTGTCATGTTGTCACACTGTCATGATGTCACACTGTCATGATGTCACACTGTCATGATATCATAATGTTGTCACACTGTGATGATGTCACACTGTCATGTTGTCACACTGTCATGTTGTCACACTGTCATGATGTCACACTGTCATGTTGTCACACTGTCATGTTGTCACACTGTCATGTTGTCACACTGTCATGATGTCACACTGTCATGATGTCACACTGTCATGATGTCACACTGTCATGTTGTCACACTGTCATGTTGTCACACTGTCATGATGTCACACTGTCATGATGTCACACTGTCATCTTGTCACACTGTCATCTTGTCACACTGTCATGTTGTCACACTGTCATGATGTCACACTGTCATGTTGTCACACTGTCATGTTGTCACACTGTCATGTTGTCACACTGTCATGTTGTCACACTGTCATGTTGTCACACTGTCATGATGTCACACTGTCATGATGTCACACTGTCATCTTGTCACACTGTCATGTTGTCACACTGTCATGATGTCACACTGTCATGATGTCACACTGTCATCTTGTCACACTGTCATCTTGTCACACTGTCATGATGTCACACTGTCATGATATCATAATGTTGTCACACTGTCATGTTGTCACACTGTCATGATGTCACACTGTCATGATGTCACACTGTCATGATGTCACACTGTCATGATGTCACACTGTCATGTTGTCATGATGTCACACTGTCATGTTGTCACACTGTCATGATATCACACTGTCATGTTGTCACACTGTCATGTTGTCACACTGTCATGATGTCACACTGTCATGTTGTCACACTGTCATGATGTCACACTGTCATGATGTCACACTGTCATGATGTCACACTGTCATGATGTCACACTGTCATGTTGTCACACTGTCATGATGTCACACTGTCATGTTGTCACACTGTCATGTTGTCACACTGTCATGATGTCACACTGTCATCTTGTCACACTGTCATGATGTCACACTGTCATGATATCATAATCTTGTCACACTGTCATCTTGTCACACTGTCATTTTGTCACGTTGTCACACTGTCACGTCGTCACACTGTCACGTCGTCACACTGTAATGTCGTCACACTGTCATGTCGTCACACTGTCATGATGTCACACTGTCATGATGTCACACTGTCATGATGTCACACTGTCATCTTGTCACACTGTCATCTTGTCACACTGTCATCTTGTCACACTGTCATGATGTCACACTGTCATGATGTCACACTGTCATGATGTCACACTGTCATGATGTCACACTGTCATGATGTCACACTGTCATCTTGTCACACTGTCATCTTGTCACACTGTCATGTTGTCACACTGTCATGTTGTCACACTGTCATCTTGTCACACTGTCATCTTGTCACACTGTCATCTTGTCACACTGTCATCTTGTCACACTGTCATCTTGTCACACTGTCATGTTGTCACACTGTCATGTTGTCACACTGTCATGTTGTCACACTGTCATCTTGTCACACTGTCATGATGTCACACTGTCATGATGTCACACTGTCATGATGTCACACTGTCATGATGTCACACTGTCATGATGTCACACTGTCATGTTGTCACACTGTCATGTTGTCACACTGTCATGTTGTCACACTGTCATGTTGTCACACTGTCATCTTGTCACACTGTCATCTTGTCACACTGTCATCTTGTCACACTGTCATCTTGTCACACTGTCATCTTGTCACACTGTCATCTTGTCACACTGTCATGATATCACAATGTATTCACCACACTGTCATGATATCACAATGTAATCACCACACTGTCATGATATCACAATGTAATCACCACACTGTCATGATATCACAATGTAATCACCACACTGTCATGATATCACAATTTAATCACCACACTGTCATGATACCACAATGTAATCATCACACTGTCATGATCCCACAACGTAATCATCACACTGTCATGATACCACAACGCAATCATCACACTGTCATGATACCACAACGTAATCACACTGTCATGATACCACAATGTAATCACCACACTGTCATGATACCACAACGTAATCACCACACTGTCATGATACCACAACGCAATCATCACACTGTCATGATACCACAACGTAATCACCACACTGTCATGATACCACAACATAATCACCACACTGTCATGATACCACAATGTAATCACAACACTGTCATGATACGACAAGGTAATCACCACACTGTCATCATATCACAATGTAATCGCCTCACTGTCATGATACCACAATGTAATCGTCACACTGTTATGATACCACAATCTAATCACCACACTGCCATATCACAATGTAATCACCACACTGTCATGATATCACAATGTAATCATCACACTGTCATGATATCACAATGTAATCACACTTACATGATATCACAATGTAATCATCACACTGTCATGATACCACAATGTAATCATCACACTAGCATGATACCATAATGTAATCACCACACTGTCATGATACCACAATGTTATCACCACACTGTCATGATACCATAATGTAATCACAGTCATGATACCACAATGTAATCACCACACTGTCATGATACCACAATCTAATCACCACACTGTCATGATACCACAATGTATCAACCACACTGTCATGATACCACAATGTAATCACCACACTGTCATGTCATCACACTGTCATGATACCACAATGTAATCACCACACTGTCATGATACCACAATGTAATCACCACACTGTCATGTCATCACACTGTCATGATACCACAATGTAATCACCACACTGTCATGTCATCACACTGTCATGATACCACAATGTAATCACCACACTGTCATGTCATCACACTGTCATGATACCACAATGTAATCACCACACTGTCATGTCATCACACTGTCATGATACCACAATGTAATCATCACACTGTCATGATACCACAATGTAATCATCACACTGTCATGATACCACAATGTAATCATCACACTGTCATGATATCATAATGTTGTCACACTGTCATGTCGTCACACTGTCATGTCGTCACACTGTCATGTCGTCACACTGTCATGTCGTCACACTGTCATGTCGTCACACTGTCATGTCGTCACACTGTCATGATGTCACACTGTCATGATGTCACACTGTCATCTTGTCACACTGTCATGATGTCACACTGTCATCTTGTCACACTGTCATGATGTCACACTGTCATGTTGTCACACTGTCATGATGTCACACTGTCATGATGTCACACTGTCATCTTGTCACACTGTCATCTTGTCACACTGTCATCTTGTCACACTGTCATGATGTCACACTGTCATGTTGTCACACTGTCATGATGTCACACTGTCATGATGTCACACTGTCATGATGTCACACTGTCATCTTGTCACACTGTCATCTTGTCACACTGTCATCTTGTCACACTGTCATCTTGTCACACTGTCATCTTGTCACACTGTCATGTCGTCACACTGTCATGTCGTCACACTGTCATGTCGTCACACTGTCATGTCGTCACACTGTCATGTCGTCACACTGTCATGATGTCACACTGTCATGTTGTCACACTGTCATGTTGTCACACTGTCATGATGTCACACTGTCATGTTGTCACACTGTCATGATGTCACACTGTCATGATGTCACACTGTCATGATGTCACACTGTCATGTTGTCACACTGTCATGATGTCACACTGTCATGATGTCACACTGTCATCTTGTCACACTGTCATCTTGTCACACTGTCATCTTGTCACACTGTCATGTTGTCACACTGTCATGATGTCACACTGTCATCTTGTCACACTGTCATCTTGTCACACTGTCATCTTGTCACACTGTCATGATGTCACACTGTCATGATGTCACACTGTCATGATGTCACACTGTCATGATGTCACACTGTCATGATGTCACACTGTCATCTTGTCACACTGTCATCTTGTCACACTGTCATCTTGTCACACTGTCATCTTGTCACACTGTCATCTTGTCACACTGTCATCTTGTCACACTGTCATCTTGTCACACTGTCATGTTGTCACACTGTCATGATGTCACACTGTCATGTTGTCACACTGTCATGATGTCACACTGTCATGATGTCACACTGTCATGTTGTCACACTGTCATGATGTCACACTGTCATCTTGTCACACTGTCATGTTGTCACACTGTCATGATGTCACACTGTCATGTTGTCACACTGTCATGTTGTCACACTGTCATGTTGTCACACTGTCATGATACCACAATGTAATCATCACACTGTCATGATATCATAATGTTGTCACACTGTCATCTTGTCACACTGTCATGTTGTCACACTGTCATCTTGTCAAACTGTCATGTTGTCACACTGTCATGTTGTCACACTGTCATGATGTCACACTGTCATGTTGTCAAACTGTCATGATGTCACACTGTCATGATGTCACACTGTCATGATATCATAATGTTGTCACACTGTCATGTCGTCACACTGTCATGTCGTCACACTGTCATGTCGTCACACTGTCATGTCGTCACACTGTCATGTCGTCACACTGTCATGACGTCACACTGTCATGTCGTCACACTGTCATGATGTCACACTGTCATCTTGTCACACTGTCATGATGTCACACTGTCATCTTGTCACACTGTCATGATGTCACACTGTCATGTTGTCACACTGTCATGATGTCACACTGTCATGTCACACTGTCATGATGTCACACTGTCATCTTGTCACACTGTCATCTTGTCACACTGTCATCTTGTCACACTGTCATGTTGTCACACTGTCATGATGTCACACTGTCATGTTGTCACACTGTCATGATGTCACACTGTCATCTTGTCACACTGTCATCTTGTCACACTGTCATCTTGTCACACTGTCATGATGTCACACTGTCATCTTGTCACACTGTCATGATGTCACACTGTCATGATGTCACACTGTCATGTTGTCACACTGTCATGATGTCACACTGTCATGATGTCACACTGTCATCTTGTCACACTGTCATCTTGTCACACTGTCATCTTGTCACACTGTCATCTTGTCACACTGTCATGATGTCACACTGTCATGTTGTCACACTGTCATGATGTCACACTGTCATGATGTCACACTGTCATGATGTCACACTGTCATCTTGTCACACTGTCATCTTGTCACACTGTCATGTTGTCACACTGTCATGATGTCACACTGTCATCTTGTCACACTGTCATCTTGTCACACTGTCATCTTGTCACACTGTCATGATGTCACACTGTCATGATGTCACACTGTCATGATGTCACACTGTCATCTTGTCACACTGTCATCTTGTCACACTGTCATCTTGTCACACTGTCATCTTGTCACACTGTCATCTTGTCACACTGTCACCTTGTCACACTGTCATCTTGTCACACTGTCATCTTGTCACACTGTCATCTTGTCACACTGTCATCTTGTCACACTGTCATAATGTCACACTGTCATGTTGTCACACTGTCATGTTGTCACACTGTCATGATGTCACACTGTCATCTTGTCACACTGTCATGATGTCACACTGTCATGATGTCACACTGTCATGATGTCACACTGTCATGATGTCACACTGTCATGATGTCACACTGTCATGATGTCACACTGTCATGATGTCACACTGTCATGATGTCACACTGTCATGATGTCACACTGTCATGTTGTCACACTGTCATGTTGTCACACTGTCATGTTGTCACACTGTCATGTTGTCACACTGTCATGTTGTCACACTGTCATCTTGTCACACTGTCATCTTGTCACACTGTCATCTTGTCACACTGTCATGATATCACAATGTAATCACCACACTGTCATGATATCACAATGTAATCACCACACTGTCATGATATCACAATGTAATCACCACACTGTCATGATATCACAATTTAATCACCACACTGTCATGATACCACAATGTAATCATCAGACTGTCATGATCCCACAACGTAATCACACTGTCATGATCCCACAACGTAATCATCACACTGTCATGATACCACAACGCAATCATCACACTGTCATGATACCACAACGTAATCACACTGTCATGATACCACAATGTAATCACCACACTGTCATGATACCACAACGTAATCACCACACTGTCATGATACCACAACGTAATCACCACACTGTCATGATACCACAACGTAATCACACTGTCATGATACCACAATGTAATCACCACACTGTCATGATACCACAACGTAATCACCACACTGTCATGATACCACAACGTAATCACCACACTGTCATGATACCACAACGCAATCATCACACTGTCAGGATACCACAATGTAATCACAACACTGTCATGATACGACAATGTAATCACCACACTGTCATCATATCACAATGTAATCGCCTCACTGTCATGATACCACAATGTAATCGTCACACTGTTATGATACCACAATCTAATCACCACACTGCCATAACACAATGTAATCACCACACTGTCATGATATCACAACGTAATCATCACACTGTCATGATATCACAATGTAATCACACTGTCATGATATCACAATGTAATCATCACACTGTCATGATACCACAATGTAATCATCACACTAGCATGATACCATAATGTAATCACCACACTGTCATGATACCACAATGTTATCACCACACTGTCATGATACCATAATGTAATCACAGTCATGATACCACAATGTAATCACCACACTGTCATGATACCACAATGTAATCACCACACTGTCATGATACCACAATGTAATCACCACACTGTCATGATACCACAATGTAATCACCACACTGTCATGTCATCACACTGTCATGATACCACAATGTAATCACCACACTGTCATGATACCACAATGTAATCACCACACTGTCATGTCATCACACTGTCATGATACCACAATGTAACCACCACACTGTCATGTCATCACACTGTCATGATACCACAATGTAATCACCACACTGTCATGTCATCACACTGTCATGATACCACAATGTAATCACCACACTGTCATGTCATCACACTGTCATGATACCACAATGTAATCATCACACTGTCATGATATCATAATGTTGTCACACTGTCATGTCGTCACACTGTCATGATGTCACACTGTCATGTTGTCACACTGTCATGTTGTCACACTGTCATGATGTCACACTGTCATGTTGTCACACTGTCATGTCGTCACACTGTCATGTTGTCACACTGTCATGATGTCACACTGTCATGATGTCACACTGTCATCTTGTCACACTGTCATGTTGTCACACTGTCATGTTGTCACACTGTCATGATGTCACACTGTCATGTTGTCACACTGTCATGTTGTCACACTGTCATGTTGTCACACTGTCATGTTGTCACACTGTCATGATACCACAATGTAATCATCACACTGTCATGATATCATAATGTTGTCACACTGTCATGTTGTCACACTGTCATCTTGTCACACTGTCATCTTGTCACACTGTCATGATGTCACACTGTCATGATGTCACACTGTCATGATGTCACACTGTCATGTTGTCACACTGTCATGTTGTCACACTGTCATCTTGTCAAACTGTCATGTTGTCACACTGTCATGATGTCAAACTGTCATGTTGTCACACTGTCATGATGTCACACTGTCATGTTGTCACACTGTCATGTTGTCACACTGTCATGTTGTCACACTGTCATGATGTCACACTGTCATGATGTCACACTGTCATGATATCATAATGTTGTCACACTGTCATGTTGTCACACTGTCATGTTGTCACACTGTCATGTTGTCACACTGTCATGATGTCACACTGTCATGATATCATAATGCTGTCACACTGTCATGTTGTCACACTGTCATGTTGTCACACTGTCATGTTGTCACACTGTCATGATGTCACACTGTCATGATGTCACACTGTCATGTTGTCACACTGTCATGTTGTCACACTGTCATGTTGTCACACTGTCATGATATCATAATGTTGTCACACTGTCATGTTGTCACACTGTCATGTTGTCACACTGTCATGTTGTCACACTGTCATGTTGTCACACTGTCATGTTGTCACACTGTCATGTTGTCACACTGTTATGATGTCACACTGTCATCTTGTCACACTGTCATCTTGTCACACTGTCATATCGTCACACTGTCATGATACCACAATGTCATGATGTCACACTGTCATGATATCATAATGTTGTCACACTGTCATGTTGTCACACTGTCATCTTGTCAAACTGTCATGTTGTCACACTGTCATGATGTCACACTGTCATGATGTCACACTGTCATGATGTCACACTGTCATGATGTCACACTGTCATGATGTCACACTGTCATGATATCATAATGTTGTCACACTGTGATGATGTCACACTGTCATGTTGTCACACTGTCATGTTGTCACACTGTCATGTTGTCACACTGTCATGATACCACAATGTCATGATGTCACACTGTCATGATATCATAATGTTGTCACACTGTCATGATGTCACACTGTCATGTTGTCACACTGTCATGATGTCACACTGTCATGATGTCACACTGTCATGATGTCACACTGTCATGATGTCACACTGTCATGTTGTCACACTGTCATGATGTCACACTGTCATCTTGTCACACTGTCATCTTGTCACACTGTCATCTTGTCACACTGTCATCTTGTCACACTGTCATGATGTCACACTGTCATGATATCATAATGTTGTCACACTGTCATGTTGTCACACTGTCATGTTGTCACACTGTCATGATATCACACTGTCATGATATCACACTGTCATGATGTCACACTGTCATGATGTCACACTGTCATGATGTCACACTGTCATGATGTCACACTGTCATGTCGTCACAGTCATGTCGTCACAGTCATGTCGTCACACTGTCATGTCGTCACACTGTCATGTCGTCACACTGTCATGTCGTCACACTGTCATGTCGTCACACTGTCATGTCGTCACACTGTCATCTTGTCACACTGTCATCTTGTCACACTGTCATCTTGTCACACTGTCATCTTGTCACACTGTCATCTTGTCACACTGTCATCTTGTCACACTGTCATGATGTCACACTGTCATGATGTCACACTGTCATCTTGTCACACTGTCATCTTGTCACACTGTCATCTTGTCACACTGTCATGATGTCACACTATAGCCCGGTTTACTGCATGTGATGATGATCTTTATTCCAGTTCTCAGCCCAGGGCTTTGTGCAGTGTAAAGCCAGACCGCCTCCATCTTAGCCTCTGTCACGGTCTTTCACCTTACAAGGCTGGGTGTAGGAGGCTACCTCTGTCACTGTCTTTCACCTTACAGGGCTGGGTGTAGGAGGCTACCTCCATCTTAGCCTCTGTCACGGTCTTTCACCTTACAGGGCTGGGTGTAGGAGGCTACCTCTGTCACTGTCTTTCACCTTACAGGGCTGGGTGTAGGAGGCTACCTCCATCTTAGCCTCTGTCACGGTCTTTCACCTTACAGGGCTGGGTGTAGGAGGCTACCTCTGTCACTGTCTTTCACCTTACAAGGCTGGGTGTAGGAGGCTACCTCCATCTTAGCCTCTGTCACGGTCTTTCACCTTACAGGGCTGGGTGTCGGAGGCTACCTCCATCTTAGCCTCTGTCACGGTCTTTCACCTTACAGGGCTGGGTGTAGGAGGCTACCTCCATCTTATCCTCTGTCACGGTCTTTCACCTTACAGGGCTGGGTGTAGGAGGCTACCTCCATCTTAGCCTCTGTCACTGTCTTTCACCTTACAGGGCTGGGTGTAGGAGGCTACCTCCATCTTAGCCTCTGTCACGGTCTTTCACCTTACAGGGCTGGGTGTCGGAGGCTACCTCTGTCACGGTCTTTCACCTTACAAGGCTGGGTGTAGGAGGCTACCTCTGTCACGGTCTTTCACCTTACAAGGCTGGGTGTAGGAGGCTACCTCTGTCACGGTCTTTCACCTTACAGGGCTGGGTGAAGGAGGCTACCTCCATCTTAGCCTCTGTCTTTCACCTTACAGGGCTGGGTGTAGGAGGCTACCTCCATCTTAGCCTCTGTCACGGTCTTTCACCTTACAGCGCTGGGTGTAGGAGGCTACCTCCATCTTAGCCTCTGTCACGGTCTTTCACCTTACAGGGCTGATTGTAGGAGGCTACCTCCATCTTAGCCTCTGTCACGGTCTTTCACCTTACAGGGCTGGGTGTAGGAGGCTACCTCCATCTTAGCCTCTGTCACGGTCTTTCACCTTACAGGGCTGGGTGTAGGAGGCTACCTCCATCTTAGCCTCTGTCACGGTCTTTCACCTTACAGGGCTGGGTGTAGGAGGCTAACCCCATCTTAGCCTCTGTCACGGTCTTTCACCTTACAGGGCTGGGTGTAGGAGGCTACCTCCATCTTAGCCTCTGTCACTGTCTTTCACCTTACAAGGCTGGGTGTAGGAGGCTACCTCCATCTTAGCCTCTGTCACGGTCTTTCACCTTACAGGGCTGGGTGTAGGAGGCTACCTCCATCTACTCTGACTTGTATGGCTCCATGTTACACTGCGCTACACGACTCACTGTGTTTGGCTGGTGAGTCCTCCTGACCCTCTCTTCCTGACTATTAGAATTACACATAAATATCCCAACCACCCTCCCATGACGACACACAATAGCAGGGATCATCCAATACATTCAACCGCGGGACGATTTTGTTTCTTGAGCGAATGGATGGTCAGGGGGCTGGAACATAAATTCTAAATACTATGTAGACTGCAAATTGACCGCAAGAATCCCAAACAGATATAATATTTGACTAAAACATAATTTCAAACCTTGCTTTACATTTGTTTACAAATCACATATATACACACTGAGTGTACAAAATATTATGAACACCTGGTCTTTCCATGACCATAGACTGACCAAGTGACAACTGTGGGGAAGCGTTGGAGTCAACATGGGCCAGCATCCCTGTGAAACACTTTCGACACCTTGTAGCGTCCATGGCCCTGACGAATTGAGCCTGTTCCCGAGGGTAAACTGGGAGTGAAACGCAATATGAGAAGGTGTTCTTAATGTTTTGTCCAGTCAATGTCTCTCTTAGGCGTGGGAATACTTTAGAACAGATATCCAAAATTGTAATAATTTAATCAATTAAATTTAATTGTAATAATCTATCACTCGTGACCAACAATAGCTCAGTAACAGAAGTACCAGGAAATACCTACCTGCTCGTTTCATCAAAACATCACACTCTCTTTCATCAGTTTCAGTCAGAAAACATTTAATTACAAGGACAAAACTGGTTTCAAATCAAAAATAGTAAATAAAACATTTAAATGAAAAATACCTCAGACTAAATTCTATCACGACGTTCTATATTAAACCACTGCCTTTATTGTGAATAAATAATAACCTAAATATAGTAGTAATGGATTATGTATTGGTTTGTTCTAGTTATATTTAACTTATAAAATACAAGTGTTATTTCACCAGTTAGTTAAAAACCTGTTTCTCAGGCACTGGGTACAAAGGCTTTGGGTACACCAGTCTGCTTTATCTGCTCTTTCACCCAACTTCCTTATGGAATTGTCATTTCAAACATATTTAGCGTCATAATCAGAGTAGGCAAAAGCAGAAACAGATCTGGGGCTATAGAACAGCAGCCTCTGCCACTAGCATTATAACTGGTTATAACCATCGAGCTATTTAACCCTGACATAACCCTGGCTTGGGGACGCCATTCCTGAAAGTGAAAACGTATTACTTTACAGTCCAAAGAATAAAAACATGAATGGAAGCAGCGAAACCCTATTTAAGGCATCAACACGTAGAGAGGTTCAACTCCCTGGTTCTGTGGTTGGTTTGGGATTCAACTCCTATTTGCTCAGAAAACCTGAGGGGAAAAGTCTTTCAACACTTTACTTTAGACAAATAACTTCTTCTCATTGTAAATATATAACGGTATAGTTGGATGCCCAGACATTAACATATGTTATAATAATAATAACACTTGCCAAATTATAAAAATAGACACAACATTCTTATAAGGAAAGGGGAGCTAGTCACGGGAAGGCTTGACAGTGAGACATTTCTCACTCAATCTGAATCTCAATCCATTGGAAAGGAATTTGAAAATGGTAGAACTTGAATACAAAAGGAAATTTTAAAATGTGACATCCTGATTGGTTCATACTATTGATAAATTGCTGTAAATAATAGCAGAAGGTAACGTGATATCCACTCTGTCGACAGCTATAGAACAGCAATATTTAAAACGGTTGAGGAACGCCGTATAGCCTTTAGCGCTACACATTCTAGAATGTTCTGAATGTTGGGCTTGGCGCACCACACTGAGGGACACCGGAGTCGGACGAGTTCTGGAGTAGCTGAATGAGCAGCCTGACGTCAGTTATCCAGACATCTGAGTTGAAGAGAACAGTCCTGTCTTCATGGACTTTTAGTCTTGAAGCTTGTCTTCACGGACCCTGCTGGTTAGCCTTGTAGTGCTAGCCTTTTAGCCTTGTAGTGCTAGCCTTTTAGCCTTGTAGTGCTAGCCTTTTAGCCTTGTAGTGCTAGCCTTTTAGCCTTCTGGTCAGGGGCGGTGGTGGGAAGCCAACTGGGCTGTGTTTTGTCTCACATCACCTGATCCAGTTGGTTCCGTCGCTGGACCCAGATCGGACGCTGCATCTCTTCTTTACTATCATGTTGATGTAGGCTTTCATGATCTTGATGATCTCTCCAACCTGAAACATCACAGATGAGAGTTTTAACAGCAGGGAAAACAAACGAACGATGAACAGATAGATACTTGTTAAAAAAGCATCATAACAGCCAAGGCTTTTGTTGGTTGACGTTCTGAAATGCTAGCCTGGGGTGCCAGTCAGTTTGTGTTATCATGTCAATTCCCTGTCACTCATTGTCATGCCAAACATGTCTGTTGACACTATTGGAGTTGGCATGAGCATAAACAGACCTGGGACCAGGCTACTACTGGTCATTTATAATCTGGTGTTATAAACAGACCTGGGACCAGGCTACTATTGGTCATTTATAATCTGGTGTTATAAACAGACCTGGGACCAGGCTACTACTGGTCATTTATAATCTGGTGTTATAAACAGACCTGGGACCAGGCTACTACTGGTCATTTATAATCTGGTGTTATAAACAGATCTGGGACCAGGCTACTACTGGTCATTTATAATCTGGTGTTATAAACAGACCTGGGACCAGGCTACTACTGGTCATTTATAATCTGGTGTTATAAACAGACCTGGGACCAGGCTACTACTTCTATAATGTTGTATTATGGTGTAATACTGTACCAGAGGTGTCTCAAAGAACATCTCTCTGTCGTCCACTGTGATTTTATAGGTAGTGGCCTGGGGAGCTCCGAAGAAGATGATGTGTTCGTAGGGGAACGTCTCTAGAGGTTTGGGTTCTCCTCTCTTGTAGACCGACACGTTCTCTGCACTCACACTCAGCCACAGGTCGTGAGGAAAGCCTCCCTCTTTACACTGAGGAAACAGAGAGAGAGAGAGACATACACAGACAGGTCAGAAAACAAGTATGATCAAATACATTTACAAAGCCAGGCGATGGAAACCAGCAACCTATTTCCATTCATTTGTCTTCTTTTTCCCTTCTGCCCGTTACCGCCCCTTCTGCCCGTTAGCTCCCCTTCTGCCCGTTAGCTCCCCTTCTGCCCGTTAGCTCCCCTTCTGCCCGTTAGCTCCCCTTCTGCCCGTTAGCTCCCCTTCTGCCCGTTACCTCCCCTTCTGCCCGTTACCTCCCCTTCGGCCCGTTACCGCCCCTTCGGCCCGTTACCGCCCCTTCGGCCCGTTACCGCCCCTTCGGCCCGTTACCGCCCCTTCGGCCCGTTACCGCCCCTTCGGCCCGTTACCGCCCCTTCTGCCCGTTACCTCCCCTTCTCTGAATCCACTGATTCGGTCACTCATCTGTAGAATGTTTTTGTATTTCCCCTGTATGCTTAAATTCAGTTTGTTCAGTTTCCTGTCTGTTACAACTGCAAGGCGACACATTTTCTTTTCATAACAAAGAAAGTCTTTAAAAACATATTTTTTTTAACATCCATTGTGAATGACAACAGTTGGTCTCTCAATGTGAAAAATGTTTCCAACACTCCCCCTCGATACCCACCAAGCTGTTGGTGTACGAATGTGTCCAAATGGCAGAGGGAGCCACATTTCTAACAAGCCTGCAGAGGCCTGACCACCGTGCCACCATAGATGGAGCCCCATCTGTGCAAAAGCCCACTATTTAATCCCATGGATCGGGGATTTCAGGAAAAAGCATTAGGAGCATGCCCCAATCCACATCGACGAGACCGCAGTGGAGAAGGTGAAAAGCTTAATGTTCCTCGGAGTACACATCACTGACATCTGAAATGGCCCACACACACACTCACACACAGACAGTGTGGTGAAGAACGCGCAACATCGGCTTGTCACCTAAGACCCTCACAAACTTTTATAAATACACATATGAGAGCATCCTGTCGGGCTGTAACACCGCCTGGTACGGCAACTGCACCGCCCGCCACCACAGGGCTCTGTAGCTTGATGTCCACCCCCTGGACAGGACGCTAGTCTGTGTTGTCATGTAGTTACCTCTACGTCGAACAGTGTGGACCCATATCCGGGCCACTCCTTTATGATGTTCATGTATTTGAGCATGGCAGTGTGCTGGTCCAGTCCCTGAAGTCTGGACCACTTCTCTACGATGGAGGTTCTGGTGGCTGAAGTCTCCTCCTTCACCCACATCTCCAGCATCTGAACAAGAACAATACTTTATTAGTACCTTCCTCAAGGGCTAGGCTACCCGTTCCTCCTCTAACCGCTAGGCTACCCGTTCCTCTTCTAACCGCTAGGCTACCCGTTCCTCCTCTAACCGCTAGGCTACCTGTTCCTCCTCTAACCGCTAGGCTACCCGTTCCTCCTCTAACCGCTAGGCTACCCGTTCCTCCTCTAACCGCTAGGCTACCCGTTCCTCCTCTAACCGCTAGGCTACCCGTTCCTCCTCTAACCGCTAGGCTACCCGTTCCTCCTCTAACCGCTAGGCTACCCGTTCCTCCTCTAACCGCTAGGCTACCCGTTCCTCCTCTAACCGCTAGGCTACCCGTTCCTCCTCTAACCGCTAGGCTACCCGTTCCTCCTCTAACCGCTAGGCTACCCGTTCCTCCTCTAACCGCTAGGCTACCCGTTCCTCCTCTAACCGCTAGGCTACCCGTTCCTCCTCTAACCGCTAGGCTACCCGTTCCTCCTCTAACCGCTAGGCTACCCGTTCCTCCTCTAACCGCTAGGCTACATGTTCCTCCTCTAACCGCTAGGCTACATGTTCCTCCTCTAACCGCTAGGCTACATGTTCCTCCTCTAACCGCTAGGCTACATGTTCCTCCTCTAACCGCTAGGCTACATGTTCCTCCTCTAACCGCTACGCTACATGTTCCTCCTCTAACCGCTAGGCTACATGTTCCTCCTCTAACCGCTAGGCTACATGTTCCTCCTCTAACCGCTAGGCTACCTGTTCCTCCTCTAACCGCTAGGCTACCTGTTCCTCCTCTAAGCGCTAGGCTACCTGTTCCTCCTCTAACCGCTAGGCTACCTGTTCCTCCTCTAACCGCTAGACTACCTGTTCCTCCTCTAACCGCTAGGCTACCTGTTCCTCCTCTAACCGCTAGGCTACCTGTTCCTCCTCCATCTTCTGTTTCTTCATGGAGCCTGTCTTCAGCCCGCTGCGGCGCAGGGTCCCGTCCAGGAAGCTGGTACGCCTCCGCTCAAGGGTTTGGCCCACAGGCCCCGCCGCGCCCACCTACACAAAACAACCCCACTTTATTAGTCCGCCTACACAGCCCCACGTTGCTAGTCCGCCTACACAACCCCACGTTGCTAGTCCGCCTACACAGCCCCACGTTGCTAGTCCGCCTACACAGCCCCACGTTGCTAGTCCGCCTACACAGCCCCACGTTGCTAGTCCGCCTACACAGCCCCACGTTGCTAGTCCGCCTACACAGCCCCACGTTGCTAGTCCGCCTACACAGCCCCACGTTGCTAGTCCGCCTACACAGCCCCACGTTGCTAGTCCGCCTACACAGCCCCACGTTGCTAGTCCGCCTACACAGCCCCACGTTGCTAGTCCGCCTACACAGCCCCACGTTGCTAGTCCGCCTACACAGCCCCACGTTGCTAGTCCGCCTACACAGCCCCACGTTGCTAGTCCGCCTACACAGCCCCACGTTGCTAGTCCGCCTACACAGCCCCACGTTGCTAGTCCGCCTACACAGCCCCACGTTGCTAGTCCGCCTACACAGCCCCACGTTGCTAGTCCGCCTACACAGCCCCACGTTGCTAGTCCGCCTACACAGCCCCACGTTGCTAGTCCGCCTACACAGCCCCACGTTGCTAGTCCGCCTACACAGCCCCACGTTGCTAGTCCGCCTACACAGCCCCACGTTGCTAGTCCGCCTACACAACCCCACGTTGCTAGTCCGCCTACACAACCCCACGTTGCTAGTCCGCCTACACAACCCCACGTTGCTAGTCCGCCTACACAACCCCACGTTGCTAGTCCGCCTACACAACCCCACGTTGCTAGTCCGCCTACACAACCCCACGTTGCTAGTCCGCCTACACAACCCCACGTTGCTAGTCCGCCTACACAACCCCACGTTGCTAGTCCGCCTACACAGCCCCACGTTGCTAGTCCGCCTACACAGCCCCACGTTGCTAGTCCGCCTACACAGCCCCACGTTGCTAGTCCGCCTACACAGCCCCACGTTGCTAGTCCGCCTACACAGCCCCACGTTGCTAGTCCGCCTACACAGCCCCACGTTGCTAGTCCGCCTACACAGCCCCACGTTGCTAGTCCGCCTACACAGCCCCACGTTGCTAGTCCGCCTACACAGCCCCACGTTGCTAGTCCGCCTACACAGCCCCACGTTGCTAGTCCGCCTACACAGCCCCACGTTGCTAGTCCGCCTACACAGCCCCACGTTGCTAGTCCGCCTACACAGCCCCACGTTGCTAGTCCGCCTACACAGCCCCACGTTGCTAGTCCGCCTACACAGCCCCACGTTGCTAGTCCGCCTACACAGCCCCACGTTGCTAGTCCGCCTACACAGCCCCACGTTGCTAGTCCGCCTACACAGCCCCACGTTGCTAGTCCGCCTACACAGCCCCACGTTGCTAGTCCGCCTACACAACCCCACGTTGCTAGTCCGCCTACACAACCCCACGTTGCTAGTCCGCCTACACAACCCCACGTTGCTAGTCCGCCTACACAACCCCACGTTGCTAGTCCGCCTACACAACCCCACGTTGCTAGTCCGCCTACACAACCCCACGTTGCTAGTCCGCCTACACAACCCCACGTTGCTAGTCCGCCTACACAACCCCACGTTGCTAGTCCGCCTACACAACCCCACGTTGCTAGTCCGCCTACACAACCCCACGTTGCTAGTCCGCCTACACAACCCCACGTTGCTAGTCCGCCTACACAACAACCCCACGTTGCTAGTCCGCCTACACAACAACCCCACGTTGCTAGTCCGCCTACACAACAACCCCACGTTGCTAGTCCGCCTACACAACAACCCCACGTTGCTAGTCCGCCTACACAACAACCCCACGTTGCTAGTCCGCCTACACAACAACCCCACGTTGCTAGTCCGCCTACACAACAACCCCACGTTGCTAGTCCGCCTATACAACAACCCCACGTTGCTAGTCCGCCTATACAACAACCCCACGTTGCTAGTCCGCCTATACAACAACCCCACGTTGCTAGTCCGCCTATACAACAACCCCACGTTGCTAGTCCGCCTATACAACAACCCCACGTTGCTAGTCCGCCTATACAACAACCCCACGTTGCTAGTCCGCCTATACAACAACCCCACGTTGCTAGTCCGCCTACACAACCCCACGTTGCTAGTCCGCCTACACAACCCCACGTTGCTAGTCCGCCTACACAACCCCACGTTGCTAGTCCGCCTACACAACCCCACGTTGCTAGTCCGCCTACACAACCCCACGTTGCTAGTCCGCCTACACAACCCCACGTTGCTAGTCCGCCTACACAACCCCACGTTGCTAGTCCGCCTACACAACCCCACGTTGCTAGTCCGCCTACACAACCCCACGTTGCTAGTCCGCCTACACAACCCCACGTTGCTAGTCCGCCTACACAACCCCACGTTGCTAGTCCGCCTACACAACCCCACGTTGCTAGTCCGCCTACACAACAACCCCACGTTGCTAGTCCGCCTACACAACAACCCCACGTTGCTAGTCCGCCTACACAACAACCCCACGTTGCTAGTCCGCCTACACAACAACCCCACGTTGCTAGTCCGCCTACACAACAACCCCACGTTGCTAGTCCGCCTATACAACAACCCCACGTTGCTAGTCCGCCTATACAACAACCCCACGTTGCTAGTCCGCCTATACAACAACCCCACGTTGCTAGTCCGCCTATACAACAACCCCACGTTGCTAGTCCGCCTATACAACAACCCCACGTTGCTAGTCCGCCTATACAACAACCCCACGTTGCTAGTCCGCCTATACAACAACCCCACGTTGCTAGTCCGCCTATACAACAACCCCACGTTGCTAGTCCGCCTATACAACAACCCCACGTTGCTAGTCCGCCTACACAACCCCACGTTGCTAGTCCGCCTACACAACCCCACGTTGCTAGTCCGCCTACACAACCCCACGTTGCTAGTCCGCCTACACAACCCCACGTTGCTAGTCCGCCTACACAACCCCACGTTGCTAGTCCGCCTACACAACCCCACGTTGCTAGTCCGCCTACACAACCCCACGTTGCTAGTCCGCCTACACAACCCCACGTTGCTAGTCCGCCTACACAACCCCACGTTGCTAGTCCGCCTACACAACCCCACGTTGCTAGTCCGCCTACACAACCCCACGTTGCTAGTCCGCCTACACAACCCCACGTTGCTAGTCCGCCTACACAACCCCACGTTGCTAGTCCGCCTACACAACCCCACGTTGCTAGTCCGCCTACACAACCCCACGTTGCTAGTCCGCCTACACAACCCCACGTTGCTAGTCCGCCTACACAACCCCACGTTGCTAGTCCGCCTACACAACCCCACGTTGCTAGTCCGCCTACACAACCCCACGTTGCTAGTCCGCCTACACAACCCCACGTTGCTAGTCCGCCTACACAACCCCACGTTGCTAGTCCGCCTACACAACCCCACGTTGCTAGTCCGCCTACACAACCCCACGTTGCTAGTCCGCCTACACAACCCCACGTTGCTAGTCCGCCTACACAACCCCACGTTGCTAGTCCGCCTACACAACCCCACGTTGCTAGTCCGCCTACACAACCCCACGTTGCTAGTCCGCCTACACAACCCCACGTTGCTAGTCCGCCTACACAACCCCACGTTGCTAGTCCGCCTATACAACCCCACGTTGCTAGTCCGCCTACACAACCCCACGTTGCTAGTCCGCCTACACAACCCCACGTTGCTAGTCCGCCTACACAACCCCACGTTGCTAGTCCGCCTACACAACCCCACGTTGCTAGTCCACCTACACAACCCCACGTTGCTAGTCCACCTACACAACCCCACGTTGCTAGTCCACCTACACAACCCCACGTTGCTAGTCCACCTACACAACCCCACGTTACTAGTCCACCTACACAACCCCACGTTGCTAGTCCACCTACACAACCCCACGTTGCTAGTCCACCTACACAACCCCACGTTGCTAGTCCACCTACACAACCCCACGTTGCTAGTCCACCTACACAACCCCACGTTGCTAGTCCACCTATACAGCCCCACGTTGCTAGTCCACCTACACAACCCCACGTTGCTAGTCCGCCTACACAACCCCACGTTGCTAGTCCACCTATACAACCCCACGTTGCAAGCCGCAAAGGGTCAATCTGCAGATAGATAGATAGATGGATAGAGTGTAACTAACCTAAATTCAGTGGGATTTGTCCCCAGCAAAGACAACATACAGCAACATACATATGCATACATCAGAGATACATACAGTGCAATCAGAAAGTAGTCAGACCCCTTTACTTTGTCCACATTTTGTTACATTACAGCCTTATTATAAAATCTATTAAATATCCCCCCCCCCCCCCCCCCCCCCCACCCCCACCCCCCCTCATCAATCTACACACAATACCCCATAATGACAAAGTGAAAACAGGTTTTTAGGGCTTACGGAAAAATATATAAGTACCTTGGTGAAATGCAGGATGCGTGTGCGTAGCCTCCCTACCGGGTAGACGTTGTCCAGAGACCAGCTGCCCCGGGCCTTGTCCCCGTGGAGGAACTGGAGCCTGAGAGCAGCCAGGTGCTGCAGGGTGTCTTCTGGGGCCGGGAAATGACCGTTGGTCAGAGACTCATGGGCCTGGACGAGACATATTTTTTAATTCACCTTTATTTAACCAGGTAGGACAGTTGAGAACAAGTTCTCATTTACAACTGCGACCTGGCCAAGATAAAGCATAGCAGTGTGACAAAAACAACAACAAAGAGTTACACATAAACAAACATACAGTCAATAACACAATAGAAAAATCTATATACAGTGTGTGCAAATGAAGTAAGGCAATAAATAGGCCATAGTGGCGAAGTAATTATAATTTAGCAATTTATACTGGAGTGATAGATGTGCAGATGAGGATGTGCAAGTAGAAATACTGGTGTGCAAAAGAGCAGAAAAACGAATATGGGGATGAAGTAGTTGGATGGGCTGTGTACAGATGGGCTGTGTACAGCTGCAGCGATCGGTAAGCTGCTCTGACAGCTGATGTTTAAAGTTAGTGAGGGAGATATAAGTCTCCAACTTCAGTGATTTTTGCTGCAGTCATTCGTTGCAGTCATTGGTATCAGAGAACTGGAAGGAAAGGCGGCCAAAGGAGGAATTGGCTTTGGGGATGACCAGTGAAATATACCTGCTGGAACGCATGCTACGGGTGGGTGTTGCTATGGTGACCAGTGAAATATACCTGCTGGAGCGCCTGCTATGGGTGGGTGTTGCTATGGTGACCAGTGAAATATACCTGCTGGAGCGCCTGCTATGGGTGGGTGTTGCTATGGTGACCAGTGAAATATACCTGCTGGAGCGCATGCTACGGGTGGGTGTTGCTATGGTGACCAGTGAAATATACCTGCTGGAGCGCCTGCTATGGGTGGGTGTTGTTATGGTGACCAGTGAAATATACCTGCTGGAGCGCGTGCTACGGGTGGGTGTTGCTATGGTGACCAGTGAAATATACCTGCTGGAGCGCCTGCTA
Source organism: Salvelinus fontinalis (assembly GCF_029448725.1). NCBI lineage: Eukaryota > Metazoa > Chordata > Actinopteri > Salmoniformes > Salmonidae > Salvelinus > Salvelinus fontinalis. Next base: position 49,715,210 of record NC_074683.1, on the reverse strand, counting down.
TGGGTGGGTGTTGCTATGGTGACCAGTGAAATATACCTGCTGGAGCGCCTGCTATGGGTGGGTGTTGCTATGGTGACCAGTGAAATATACCTGCTGGAGCGCCTGCTATGGGTGGGTGTTGCTATGGTGACCAGTGAAATATACCTGCTGGAGCGCCTGCTATGGGTGGGTGTTGCTATGGTGACCAGTGAAATATACCTGCTGGAGCGCCTGCTATGGGTGGGTGTTGCTATGGTGACCAGTGAAATATACCTGCTGGAGCGCCTGCTATGGGTGGGTGTTGTTATGGTGACCAGTGAAATATACCTGCTGGAGCGCGTGCTACTGGTGGGTGCTGCTATGGTGACCAGTGAAATATACCTGCTGGAGCGCCTGCTATGGGTGGGTGTTGCTATGGTGACCAGTGAAATATACCTGCTGGAGCGCATGCTACGGGTGGGTGTTGCTATGGTGACCAGTGAAATATACCTGCTGGAGCGCCTGCTACGGGTGGGTGTTGCTATGGTGACCAGTGAGCTGAGATAAGGCAGAGCTTTACTTAGCAAAGAGTTATAGATGACCTGGAGCGGGTGGGTTTGGTGACGAATATGTAGCGAGGACCAGCCAACGAGAGCATACAGGTCGCAGTTGTGGGTAATATATATGGGGTGTCAAGGATCGGTAGTCAAGGATCGGTAGGATGGTCAGTTTTACGAGGGTATGTTTGGCAGCATGAGTGAAGGAGGCTTTGTTATGAAATAGGAAGCCGATTCTAGATTTAAGTTTGGATTGGAGATGCTTAATATGAGTCTGGAAGGAGAGTTTACAGTCTAACCAGACACCTACAGTGGGGAGAACAAGTATTTGATACACTGCCGATTTTGCAGGTTTTCCTACTTACAAAGCATGTAGAGGCCTGTAATTTTTATCATAGGTACACTTCAACTGTGAGAGACGGAATCTAAAACAAAAATCCAGAAAATCACATTGTATGATTTTTAAGTAATTCATTTGCATTTTATTGCATGACATAAGTATTTGATCACCTACCAACCAGTAAGAATTCCGGCTCTCACAGACCTGTTAGTTTTTCTTTAACTTCTTTCAGCTAGGGGGCAGAATTTTTATGTTTGGAAAAATAACGTTCCTAAGGTAAACAGACTATTCCTCAGGTCCAGATGCTAGAATATGCATATAATTGACAGATTAGGATAGCAAACACTCTAAAGTTTCCAAAACGGTCAAAATATTGTCTGTGAGTATAACAGAACTGATTTTGCAGGCGAAAACCTGAGGAAATCCAACACGGAAGTGCCTTTTATTTGGAAAAATCCCTGTTCCGTTGCCTGCCCCTCCATTTAAAGGGATATCAACCAGATTCCTTTTCCAATGGCTTCCTCAGGCTCCTCACAGCCTCGGCATACGACACCTTCTGCACTACTCTGATCATGGCAAACTCAACCTGCCTCTCTCTCGCCAGACACCTCTAATCTCCAGCACCATGGGAACCCTTACAGTTAACTCACAACTTTTCCCACCCATACTACACATTAGTGGAGGCTGCTGAGGGGATGGCGGCTCATAATAATGGCTGGAACGGAATGAATTGCACTGCATTCCAGCCATTATACAGTTATGACTACAAGGAACTCTAATGTAAGTGCTTTAATATGTTTGGATCCCAGGAACTAATGGGGATCCATTATAAACCTCAGGAAGAGTAGCTGCTGCCTTGGCAGGAACTAATGGGGATCCATTATAAACCCCAGGAAGAGTAGCTGCTGCCTTGGCAGGAACTAATGGGGATCCATTATAAACCCCAGGGAGAGTAGCTGCTGCCTTGGCAGGAACTAATGGGGATCCATTATAAACCCCAGGAAGAGTAGCTGCTGCCTTAGCAGGAACTAATGGGGATCCATTATAAACCCCAGGAAGAGTAGCTGCTGCCTTGGCAGGAACTAATGGGGATCCATTATAAACCCCAGGGAGAGTAGCTGCTGCCTTGGCAGGAACTAATGGGGATCCATTATAAACCCCAGGGAGAGTAGCTGCTGCCTTGGCAGGAACTAATGGGGATCCATAATAAACCCCAGGAAGAGTAGCTGCTTGGCAGGAACTAATGAGGATCCATAATAACCCCAGGAAGAGTAGCTGCTTGGCAGGAACTAATGGGGATCCATTATAAACCCCAGGAAGAGTAGTTGCTGCCTTGGCAGGAACTAATGGGGATCCATTATAAACCCCAGGAAGAGTAGCTGCTGCCTTGGCAGGAACTAATGGGGATCCATAATAAACCCCAGGAAGAGTAGCTGCTGCCTTGGCAGGAACTAATGGGGATCCATTATAAACCCCAGGAAGAGTAGCTGCTGCCTTAGCAGGAACTAATGGGGATCCATAATAAACCCCAGGAAGAGTAGCCGCTGCCTTGACAGGAACTAATGGGGATCCATAATAAACCCCAGGAAGAGTAGCTGCTTGGCAGGAACTAATGGGGATCCATTATAAACCCCAGGAAGAGTAGCTGCTGCCTTAGCAGGAACTAATGAGGATCCATAATAATCCCAGGAAGAGTAGCTGCTGCCTTGGCAGGAACTAATGGGGATCCATTATAAACCCCAGGAAGAGTAGCTGCTGCCTTGGCAGGAACTAATGGGGATCCATAATAAACCCCAGGAAGAGTAGCTGCTGCCTTGGCAGGAACTAATGGGGATCCATAATAAATACAAATAAATATGAGCCATCCTCCCTCAGCAGCCTCTACTGCTGCACATTCCTTTGTCTCATGCTCTTCTGCACACTTCTCACATCTAGAAATCTTCCTTTTACACACTGCTGCAACATGACCATAAGCTTGGCACCTAAAACACCATAATGGGTTCGGGACAAAATCTCTCACTGGATAACTGACACATCCTTTTTTTTATTTTTTATTATTATTATTTTTTTTATTTTTTTTATTTTGGGGGGTGGATCAGCTTAGTATTGCGGAAAGAATGTTGCTTCCAATGTAATTGTCTGCATCATTTCCATTCCCCCATATTTTTTGGGGTAAATATATATATCCATATACGTATGCATACATATACACATATATACATACACATACCTATATAGACATACATACTTTTTTAAAGAATATGCCTTTATTATTATTCCCCGCGACCCTACCACCAATCCCCCAATTGGAGTAAACTTATAAACACTTCTGCTTTTACCTTCAATTTCTACATCTTATACCTATCTTACAGACACAGTCCACTTTACAATAGTTCTCTCTTATTTGTTCTTAGTCCTTCCTCTATTTCTGTTGTCCATCCAATTTTATTTCCACTTGTAACTGTGCTATTTCACAAAAGCTCCGCACCTATACACATTTCACAGATCCCGTATGCCCTATATTGTTTATCTTGTTATTAGTCCCACCCTTCAGCTCCACCCAACCCCTCCCATCTATCTTCCAACATCATCCATTTCGGATTTCTATTTGCCATACATTTCTCAACTGTGCTGTGATGCTTCACAAAAGACCTGAACCTTCCTATTCTCATAGCTTCTACAGATTGTAAATTAAAAATAAACATCTTTGCCAAAATAATTATTATATTATTGATTGATTGACTATGGCTTTTCAAATCCCCCAGTATTGCTATCTGTAGCGTTAGTTTTAGGCAAATGTTGCAATTCTTCAGCCATTCCTGGACCTGTGACCAAAAACGAGCTACATATGGACAATACCAAAATAAATGATCTAATGACTCTGCCTCCTCACAACAGAATCTGCAGAGCTGGGAAGATTGTATACCCCATATATATAACATTCTATTAGTTGCAAGAATTTTGTACAGTAATTTATATTGAAAAATTCGAAGTTTTGAATCCGGCGTTGTTTTGCGTATCAATTCATAAACCATGTGCCATGGAATGGGTACATCGAAAATCTCTTCCCAACTATTTTGCAATTTGTATGGCACAGCTGTTAGTTTTTTGGTCCTTAAATGAAATTGGTATATGATTTTATTTATCACGCTTTTCTTTAACCATTTATGTTCTTTAATATAAGGCCGACATACAAGTTCCTTATTTTTATCCCCTTCCACCTGCCTCTTCCATTTTTGTGGTAATGCCGCAATTAATTGGTTGTAATTTTGGGTAGAGCAGACTTTTCCATATGTCTGTGTTAGCTGCATGTGTGACATAACTCCACCAGTCCTATTTATGATATCATTCACAAAAATTATACCTTTTTTAAACATTTCTTCGATAAATACAGTTTTTTTATCAATTATTATATTTGAATTTAACCACAATATTTGTTGTACTATTTGTTCCGTCCTTTCAGGTGGATTAAACTGAAATTGCAACCAACTTTCTAAGGCTTGTTTAAAGAATAAGGATATTTTGGAGATCATTTCCTTTTCAAACAACCGAAAATGAGCAGGTGTAATCTGAATAAAGGGAAAAAGGCCCTTCTTGAACATAGGATGAGACATTCGTACCAGTTTACTAGAGAACCAGTTTGGATTTAAGTATAACTTTTGTATGACCGATGCCTTTAGTGAGATGTCTAATGCTTTAATATTTAATAATTTCTGCCCTCCGAATTCATATTCGTTATATAAATAGGCCCTTTTAATTTTATCTGGCTTGCCGTTCCAAATAAAATTGAATATTTTTTGTTCATATAATTTAAAAAACAGGTCACTAGGTGTAGGCAAAACCATAAGCAAATAGGTAAACTGTGATATGACTAAAGAGTTAATTAGGGTGATTTTTCCACAAATAGACAGGTATTTTCCTTTCCATGGTAGCAAGATCTTATCTATTTTTGCTAACTTTCTATAAAAATTTATATGAGTGAGATCATTTCTTTCTTTTGGGATTTTTATACCGAGTATGTCCACATCTCCGTCAGACCATTTAATTGGTAAACTACATGGCAATATAAAATGTGTATTTTTTAGTGATCCAATACGTAATATGGTACATTTATCATAATTTGGTTTTAATCCAGAGAGGATAGCAAAGGTATCTAGATCCTCTATGAGGCCCTGGAGAGACTCTAGTTGTGGTTTTAAAAGAAAACATGAATCATCAGCGTACAATGACACCTTAGTTTTTAAGCCATGGATTTCTAATCCTTTAATATTAATGTTTGATCTAATTTTAACAGCTAACATTTCGATGGCAATAATAAATAGATATGCCGATAGTGGACAACCTTGTTTTACTCCTCTAGATAGTTTAAAACTTTCTGAGATGTAGCCATTATTTACTATTTTACACCTAGGGTTACTATACATAATTTTAACCCATTTTATAAGAGATTCCCCAAAATTGAAATATTCTAGGCATTTATATATAAACTCCAGTCGTACTTTATCAAAAGCCTTTTCAAAATCAGCTATGAAAACCAGGCCTGGTGTCCCCGATATCTCATAGTGTTCTATTGTTTCCAGTACTTGCCTTATATTATCTCCAATGTATCGTCCATGTAAAAAACCTGTCTGATTAGGATGAATAATATCTGACAAAACTTTTTTTATTCTATGCGCCAAGCATTTTGCTAGGATTTTTGCATCACAACACTGAAGTGTAAGAGGTCTCCAATTTTTTAATTGGACTGGATCTTTATATATACCACTTGGGTCCTGTTTCAGTAATAACGATATCAGACCTTCTTGTTGTGTGTCTGATAATCTACCATTTATATAGGAGTGGTTAAAACAAGTTAATAAAGGTCCTTTGAGTATATCAAAAAACGTTTTGTATACTTCCACTGGTATGCCATCCAGCCCTGGAGTTTTCCCATCTTTAAAGGCCCCAATTGCAACAAGCAGTTCCTCCTCTGTAATTTGGCCTTCACATGAGTCTTTCTGTTCAGATGTTAATTTTACATTATTAATAGGAAAAAAATCCATACAATTAGTTTCAGTTAGTGGAGATGGAGGAGCCTGAAACGAAAACATATTCTTAAAGTACTTTACTTCCTCTTTCAAAATATCATTTGGTGAATCATGCGTGACTCCATCATTTGTCACAAGTTTTAATACATTTTTTTTGGTAGCATTTCTATATTGAAGATTGAAAAAGAATTTGGTGCATTTTTCCCCATATTCCATCCAGTTCGCTTTATTTTTATAATATATTACACTGGATCTTTCTTGAATAAGTTCCTCCATTTCTTTTTGTTTTTCCTCTAAATTATTCTGTGCCTCTATGGTACCGTTTTTATTGCTATCTAACTGTACTGTTAGTCCTTCAATTTCCTTTGTTAATATGGACTCTTTTGATCTAAATTGCTTTTGTTTTATAGATGAGTACTGAATTGCATGGCCTCTAAAGGCACACTTAAAAGTGTCCCATACAATAAGGGGATCTGCTGTACCTATGTTATGTCTGAAAAAGTCAGTTATAAAATCTTCTGTCCTAGTTCTAAACAATTTATCATCTAGTAGACTTTGATTAAATTTCCAATATCCTCGCCCACGTGGAAATTCTGTAAGAGAAATATATATGCCAATTATGTGATGATCCGACCGCATTCTATCCCCTATCAACACTTTTTTAACTTTTGGTGCCAGAGAGAATGGAATAAGAAAGTAGTCAAGACGACTAGCTTGATTCAGCCTCCGCCATGTATATCTCACTAAATCAGGGTATTTAAGTCTCCATATATCCACTAATTCCAATATATCCATGACATTCATGATTTCCTTAAGTGCCTGAGGGTGATAATTTGTAGTGTGATTTCCTTTCCGGTCTATAGAGCTATTTAAGACCGTATTAAAATCTCCCATTATAATAATAGTGTCTAGTTTTGCTTGTAGAGTTGATAAGTTCTTATATATATTTTTAAAGAAGCTTGGATCATCATTATTCGGACCGTATAGGTTAACAAGCCATTTTTGTTTATTGTCCAATAACATATTTAAAATAATCCATCTACCTTGAGGATCTGTTTGGACAATTTGCACATTTGGATCAAAATTATTGTTAATTAAGATCATCACCCCTTTTGAATTTCTTTGCCCATGGGAGAAATATATTTTGCCCACCCAGTTCTTTTTCCACAAAACTTCATCTAAAACTGTTGAATGGGTTTCCTGTAAACAATAAATATTATAATCCTTCTCTTTTAGCCAGGTAAATACTGATCGTCTTTTCTTATTATCTGCTAAGCCATTACAATTGTAACTGGCTATACTTATTTCACCACTTACCATGAGACACACCTTTCATTCTTTTAATCAGAATATATTTTTGTAAACGTACTATTAAAAAGTAACATAATGATTGAGTGTCTATATAGTTGTACCATGATATTTGCATTTCTACTAAGTAAACCTCCAATTGGTCCCTACTATTCCACCCGCTAAAAGGCCTCATCTCGAGATGGCTTGTCATCCCAATGCCCGGCAGACCACCCTCGACCCCCTGTATCCCATAGCCCTGAACCGACTGGGATCCATTCTTTGAAAAGAGCATACAGTTCCATTTACCGAATTGAAGTAAATCAATTGCCATATGCATTTCCATTGCCGTCACCTCGATTTGTATTATATATAGCTGTGGATCATCCTCTATTGTCCCTAACATCTTTTACTTCTTCTTTCGCAACAGTTGTGGGATACACACATACACACTCAGCCCTTACCCCCACACAACCATAAGCTCACTTTCTCAACAGTTGCACCATCCCAGAGCCCAACTCAAGATGGGTCATGATTTCCAAATGCCATTGCAGTTGCAGCTGCATGAGAAGGCCTGCAAGACCGCGCAAAAAAATAAGCAAAAATTGAAATTTATTTACCATTGTCATATCCTAGATAATGGCCGTCAAATGTACACCCTATTCCTGAAAAAAACACCCACAATACGGCCACCAGTCATGACCATGTCCCCATGCATCTCCATGCAGTCCGACCTTGATTCTGTGCCACCAGGGCCACAATAATATACCCCCTCTCTGAATGTCCGAGTGTGACCCCCTCCCCATGGGTTACTGCAGCTAGTGTTGCCAGCACTGCCACTGCCTGGGTGGGGGTACCCCACCGGAATCCCCACCGGCTAGGTACAAGGTCGTCAAGGTTCTCATTAGCAGCTTTGAGAAATTCCTTGTATATTTTCCTCTCCCTTTAGGGGGCTTTGGCTTTGCAGGACCAACCCTGCCAAGCAGGCTCAGAATCTTGAGGGGGCAGTGCTGCTCTTGGTCTCTGACCTCATTTTAGCTGCATATAGACCGCTTACAGCGAGCACATAAAACAGTTAGGGACTTCTCCTTAATATCTGGGTCATTCAGGTGGGTGTCTAGGGTATAGGGCCATAGACAGTACCATTAAAATAGGATAATAATTAGATATAATTTATTAAGATTAAAAAAATGTAGTTTTCCATGATAGGACAATAAATAAATAAGACGTATAATTCATTATAAAAGTATATCCATCATCTGAACAACATTGAAAGCCCTCTCATACCCGGCTCACAGCAATACATTGGCTCTGGGATATGCAACCATTTCATTACTCACTCACTCAACTTTCCAAACATAACAAATAAGATAAAAAATAAAATAAACACAAACCATACCATCCACACATACTGTGCCTTCTGTTTACTTAGTTTTTATCTTCACTATGTTGAATTAGTGCTTGTGTGTTCAATTAGTTATATGTGAAGATTTATAAAAAAGCTATATTTTTTGTTGTATTGTTACAATCAGTAACCGGGCTTGAATTGTGTTTATTTTCCACGTCTATGAGAATTTTGTAAATTTTAAAATAACCATGGAGTAGTCTTTGTGTCTCTGAACAACTGGTTATCAATATATAGTTTATCAACGACGAGAGCTACTCGTTTCGCTTTTAATCTGTTTTCTTTGAAAATTGGATACAGAACTTTGCGCCGTTCTGCAATTTCTTTCGGAAACTGATCATTCATGCCAATTTTGGTCCCAGCAAGTCTTTTACCTAGGCTTTTAACCATTATTTTATCTTTAAATGAAGCAAATTTTGCAACGATTGGGCGTTCGTACCTCTGCCCTCTCTGTCCGAAGCGGTGAACACGTTCAAGTTGGATTTTGTCGACAACTTCGCATGGAATCTGAAGCGCTGTACGGAGGAACTCTCTAACTATAGATTCAGGAACTTCTCCTTCTTTTTCTTGGATACCTGTAAGTACCAAATTCTCTCTCATGGATCTAGTTTGAATCTCCAGTAAGGCTTCCTTCAGAACGATGTTCTCTTTTTTAATTCCATTCATTTCGGTTTGAATCTTATTGACTGTCCCTTTTAGCGCGTGTGTTTCCTTCTCCAATGTCGCAGCTTTTTCATCACTCATCTCTAGGCTTGCCTTTAACTCTTTTATATCCTTACTAAGTAATTCAAGTAAACCCAGTTTGTCATTTATTGATTTTAACAGATCAGTTTCGACCTTTACCATTCCCGGTGGTGAGAATATTAAATCGTCAGTATCTGTCGAAGAATCTCGCTTGCGTTTTGTAAACGGTTCCCCTGTCTTATTCTCCGTCATGTTTGGTTGTTGTCTGTGTTCGTAATATTTGTCGATAAATGTCTCTAGTCTTAGGATTTGTTTTGTGTTATTATCCAGATTGAAGGTTTATCACCCACCAGATTATGTAGTGCTAATATTTTAGTCTATTTAGCAGATATTTCGAATATTATGTTTTATCTTGAGGTGCTCTACATAACTTCGTTCAGTCCGCCATTACCTTTACGTTACCTTTACGTCCGCCGTCTACGTCCTACCCTAACTGACACATGTCTACGTCCTACCCTAACCTACCCTAACTGACACATCCTAACTTGACTTTGTTGGTTAAAGACTCTGCATCAAAACTCAGCAGGACAGACAGTGTCTTCTCTGTTTCACCACGCTCTCTACTGGGTCTGCGCCGCACCAAACGGCAGGTACCACAGACACCGGGAATCTTCCATTTCAGTTGATCCTCCTTAACGCCACCCCAGTTATCACTTCTTTCAACGGCGCCAGAGAGCAAATCCCTAAATGCGTGGGGACAAGAACTGCTCCCTCTGGATGGAAAAAAACGCCCCCCAAAAAATCACCACAAGTCCACTTTAAGTTACTTTGACTCAACAGTCCTGAACCTCTTCTCCACCCAACCTGACACCATATATGGATCAGCCAGAAGGCAAGGATCGATTCTCTCTGAAAATCCCACTGGGCCAGAATCATCATCGTCATCCTTTCCTTTCATTCCACTCTCCTTGCAGTACCGAATCTGCTCCTCCATTTTTTAAAACCTTCAGCCTCTTTCAAACTCCATGTCACTCCCATCAACTTTACGTTCTAAACTACTAAAGTACTGTTTTTGTACTTAAGGCATGACATCATTGCTTTCCCCTGGGTTTTCCCTTGTTCCCTCGACCCTGCGCCATTTTCTCGCAACATCTACTCTTGTCCCAGGTTTTTAAAATGTTTTATTATTTCTTGAACTTGAACTGAAAAATACTATTTCGATATCCGAATGTTTAAGCATAGTAGTGGTCATTCAGCAGATCACACATCCAAAGTCCATTTGCCCGACATAAGGTTTAATTCTTCCTCATGTTTTCTTCTGAAATACATGTTTATTTTATTTAATTTTTTAGCTTGATGCCTATCAACCTCCATATCCTTGTCCTCCATATTTGAACCCCCTCAGCACCTCAGAGTATTACAAGGAGTCGCCCCTTTAACAACATTGCAACACTCTGAATCTTGTATCGGAGTAGTAGCATGTAGCAATCTTAACATTAAAGAGACAAAGGTCAGTGAATTGATACAGCTATTCTGGCCCTACTAAAGGTTTCTATGGGAATGGGGCGCTTGCTTAAGCCTTCAAAAAAAGGAAAGAGGACAGAAAAATTGCAAGAAAATGGATTGCAAACTAAGATGGTTTGCAACAAGTCAATGAATTGCAATGGAAAAGACTCGACATTGTAAAGCACGACATTGTAAGACACTTTTCTACTCGGGTGCTTTCTAATAATAATAGAACAAAATGGAAGTAACTGACCTGTTCGAACATGAAGGCGAACTCCACCCCTTCCTTGGGCACGCTCTCTACATCCAGGAAACAGTAGAGTTTGAAGTAGAGCTTCCACTGTCCCTCCTCCTCTACCTCCTCACTGCCTGACAGCCTGGAAATCAATCAGTGAATCAGCCAATCAACCAAATCAATTTCAGACCCTCGTTTTAGCAGAAATATAGTAATAATATCAGAGAGGTTTGTGGGTCATGTAGATTGGTCCCAGATCTGTTTGTGCTGTCTTGCTAACTTTTCCCTATGTTCAACAAGCTTTCTCCGTGTCCAACAAGCTTTCTCCGCCCGTAACCTTGTTCCGAGCACCTCCAAAACAAAGGGCATGTGGTTTGGTAAGAAGAATGGCCCCCTTCCCACAGGTGTGATTACTACCTCTGAGGGTTTAGAGCTTGACGTAGTCACCTCATACAAGTACTTGGGACTATGGCTAGACAGTACACTGTCCTTCTCTCAGCACATATCAAAGCAACAACCACTCAAACTGGACAGTTTTATCTCCCATCTCTACATTCAGAGACTCATTCATGGACACTCTTACTGACAGTGGTGGCTGCTTTGTGTGATGTATTGTTGTCTCTACTTCTTGCCCTTTGTGCTGTTGTCTGAGCCCAATAATGTTTGTACCATGTTTTGTGCTGCAACCATGTGTTGCTACCATGTTGTTGTCATGTTGTGTTGCTACCATGTTGTTGTCATGTTGTGTTGCTACCATGCTGTTGTTATGTTGTGTTGCTACCATGTTGTTGTCATGTTGTGTTGCTACCATGTTGTTGTCATGTTGTGTTTCTACCATGTTGTGTTGCTACCATGTTGTGTTGCTACCATGTTGTGTTGTCATGTTGTGTTGCTACCATGTTGTTGTCATGTTGTGTTTCTACCATGTTGTGTTTCTACCATGTTGTGTTGCTACCATGTTGTGTTGCTGCCATGTTGTTGTCATGTTGTGTTTCTACCATGTTGTTGTCATGTTGTGTTGCTACCATGTTGTTGTCATGTTGTGTTGCTACCATGTTGTTGTCATGTTGTGTTGCTACCATGTTGTTGTCATGTTGTGTTGCTACCATGTTGTTGTCATGTTGTGTTGCTACCATGTTGTTGTCATGTTGTGTTGCTACCATGTTGTTGTCATGTTGTGTTGCTACCATGTTGTTGTCATGTTGTGTTGCTACCATGTTGTTGTCATGTTGTGCTGCTACCATGTTGTTGTCATGTTGTGTTGCTACCATGTTGTGTTGCTACCATGTTGTGTTGCTACCATGTTGTTGTCATGTTGTGTTGCTACCATGTTGTTGTCATGTTGTGTTGCTACCATGTTGTTGTCATGTTGTGTTGCTACCATGTTGTGTTGCTACCATGTTGTTGTCATGTTGTGTTGCTACCATGTTGTGTTGCTACCATGTTGTTGTCATGTTGTGTTGCTACCATCATGTTGTCACGTTGTGTTGCTACCATGTTGTTGTCATGTTGTGTTGCTACCATGTTGTGTTGCTACCATGTTGTTGTCATGTTGTGCTGCTACCATGTTGTTGTCATGTTGTGTTGCTACCATGTTGTTGTCATGTTGTGTTGCTACCATGTTGTTGTCATGTTGTGTTGCTACCATGTTGTTGTCATGTTGTGTTGCTACCATGTTGTTGTCATGTTGTGTTGCTACCATGTTGTTGTCATGTTGTGTTGCTACCATGTTGTTGTCATGTTGTGTTTCTACCATGTTGTTGCCATGTTGTGTTGCTACCATGTTGTTGCCATGTTGTGTTGCTACCATGTTGTTGTCATGTTGTGTTGCTACCATGTTGTTGTCATGTTGTGTTGCTACCATGTTGTTGTCATGTTGTGTTGCTACCATGTTGTTGTCATGTTGTGTTGCTACCATGTTGTTGTCATGTTGTGTTGCTACCATGTTGTTGTCATGTTGTGTTGCTACCATGTTGTTGTCATGTTGTGTTGCTACCATGTTGTTGTCATGTTGTGTTGCTACCATGTTGTTGTCATGTTGTGTTGCTACCATGTTGTTGTCATGTTGTGCTGCTACCATGTTGTTGTCATGTTGTGTTGCTACCATGTTGTGATGCTACCATGTTGTGTTGCTACCATGCTGTTGTCATGTTGTGTTGCTACCATGTTGTTGTCATGTTGTGTTGCTACCATGTTGTTGTCATGTTGTGTTGCTACCATGTTGTTGTCATGTTGTGTTGCTACCATGTTGTTGTCATGTTGTGTTGCTGCCATGTTGTTGTCATGTTGTGATGCTACCATGTTGTTGTCATGTTGTGTTGCTACCATGTTGTTGTCATGTTGTGTTGCTACCATGTTGTTGTCATGTTGTGTTGCTACCATGTTGTTGTCATGTTGTGTTGCTACCATGTTGTGATGCTACCATGTTGTGTTGCTACCATGCTGTTGTCATGTTGTGTTGCTACCATGTTGTTGTCATGTTGTGTTGCTACCATGTTGTTGTCATGTTGTGTTGCTACCATGTTGTTGTCATGTTGTGTTGCTACCATGTTGTTGTCATGTTGTGTTGCTACCATGTTGTTGTCATGTTGTGTTGCTACCATGTTGTTGTCATGTTGTGTTGCTACCATGTTGTTGTCATGTTGTGTTGCTACCATGTTGTTGTCATGTTGTGTTGCTACCATGTTGTTGTCATGTTGTGTTGCTGCCATGTTGTTGTCATGTTGTGATGCTACCATGTTGTTGTCATGTTGTGTTGCTACCATGTTGTGTTGCTGCCATGTTGTTGCCATGTGTTGCTACCATGTTGTTGTCATGTTGTGTTGCTACCATGTTGTTGTCATGTTGTGTTGCTACCATGTTGTTGTCATGTTGTGTTGCTACCATGCTGTGTTGTCATGTTGTGTTGCTACCATGTTGTTGCCATGTTGTGTTGCTACCATGTTGTTGTCATGTTGTGTTGCTACCATGTTGTTGTCATGTTGTGTTGCTACCATGTTGTTGTCATGTTGTGTTGCTACCATGTTGTTGTCATGTTGTGTTGCTACCATGTTGTTGTCATGTTGTGTTGCTACCATGTTGTTGTCATGTTGTGTTGCTACCATGTTGTTGTCATGTTGTGTTGCTACCATGTTGTTGTCATGTTGTGTTGCTACCATGTTGTTGTCATGTTGTGTTGCTACCATGTTGTGTTGCTACCATGTTGTTGTCATGTTGTGTTGCTACCATGTTGTGTTGCTACCATGTTGTTGTCATGTTGTGTTGCTACCATGTTGTGTTGCTACCATGTTGTTGTCACGTTGTGTTTCTACCATGTTGTGTTGCTACCATGTTGTGTTGCTACCATGTTGTTGTCACGTTGTGTTTCTACCATGTTGTGTTGCTACCATGTTGTGTTGCTACCATGTTGTTGTCATGTTGTGTTGCTACCATGTTGTTGTCATGTTGTGTTGCTACCATGTTGTTGTCATGTTGTGTTTCTACCATGTTGTGTTGCTACCATGTTGTGTTGCTACCATGTTGTGTTGTCATGTTGTGTTTCTACCATGTTGTTGTCATGTTGTGTTGCTACCATGTTGTTGTCATGTTGTGTTGCTACCATGTTGTTGTCATGTTGTGTTTCTACCATGTTGTTGTCATGTTGTGTTGCTACCATGTTGTTGTCATGTTGTGTTTCTACCATGTTGTTGTCATGTTGTGTTTCTACCATGTTGTTGTCATGTTGTGTTTCTACCATGTTGTTGTCATGTTGTGTTGCTACCATGTTGTTGTCATGTTGTGTTGCTACCATGCTGTGTTGTCATGTTGTCCTGCTACCATGTTGTTGTCATGTTGTGTTGCTACCATGTTGTTGTCATGTTGTGTTGCTACCATGTTGTTGTTGTCATGTGTTGCTGCCTTGCTATGTTGTCGTCTTAGGTCTCTCTTGTCGTGATGTGTGTTTTGTCCTATATTTTTAATCCCAGCCCCCGTCCACGCAGGAGGCCTTTTGGCAGGCCGTCATTGTAATTTAGCATTTGTTCTTAGCAGACTTGCCGAGGTTAAAGTTTAAATCAAAATAAATCAAACTGTCAATGGCCATAGGGATTGACAAGGCAGCACTAACAGATCAGGAACCAGGCTAATCTCTGTGCATCTCTCAAACAGATCAGGAACCAGGCTAATCTCTGTGCATCTCTCTCTCTCTCTCTCTCTCCAGCTGAACTCTCACCTCTCAAACTTGGCGAGTACGTCAGTAACGATGACTCTGCTCTCCACAGCCCGGTCTGTAGTGTTGTTGTGTTCAAACAGGGCAAACATGTTTCTACTGTCCTCCATGGCCAGGCCTCGGATCAACTTCTCCACCACCTGGGGACAGGCAGGACAGAGGGACATTAACACATCTGACTAAACCTCACCACCTGGGGACAGGCAGGACGGAGGGACATTAACACATCTGACTAAACCTCACCACCTGGGGACTGGCAGGACAGAGGGACATTAACACATCTGACTAAACCTCACCACCTGGGGACAGGCAGGACAGAGGGACATTAACACATCTGACTAAACCTCACCACCTGGGGACAGGCAGGACAGAGGGACATTAACACATCTGACTAAACCTCACCACCTGGGGACAGGCAGGACAGAGGGACATTAACACATCTGACTAAACCTCAACACCTGGGGACAGGCAGGACAGAGGGACATTAACACATCTGACTAAACCTCACCACCTGGACACAGGCAGGACAGAGGGACATTAACACATCTGACTAAACCTCACCACCTGGGGACAGGCAGGACAGAGGGACATTAACACATCTGACTAAACCTCACCACCTGGACACAGGCAGGACAGAGGGACATTAACACATCTGACTAAACCTCAACACCTGGGGACAGGCAGGACAGAGGGACATTAACACATCTGACTAAACCTCAACACCTGGGGACAGGCAGGACAGAGGGACATTAACACAGCCTGGAGAAAATGGATGTACCAATGAAGGATTTCTCCAGGCAGAAATTACAGTTATTTTTTACAGCTGCTACTCATTGTGGAAAACAGATTTATTTTACCTCTCCAGCGGTGGTGTGTGACCTGATGTAAAGCCTGTTTAGATGTGGGAGCATCGTATTATAATAACATCGTAATTATGTTAGCCTCCTCTAAATGTAGTGGGTCTCATGGTGGGTGTCTTTTAGGTTCACTTCCTGTCTTAACGTTTGGTGTGGGTTTTAATTATGTTAGCCTCCTCTTGGGCAAATGTAGTGGACACTCATGTTGGGTGTCTTTTAGGTCCCAGTTGTTGTTGCTAGTCAACTTCCAGTGGACCCCCCATGAGTGTCTTTCAGAACCCCTCCTAAAACCCCAGCTGTTTGGTTGTTGTTCAATTACAGTTTTTTTAGTTCCCTCTTCTGTCGGAGCGACTATTTTTGGTTTTCTTGCTGGGGGAACATAACACTAACCTCTCCAGCGGTGGTGTGGGAGTTGATGGAGATCTTGCAGGATCCTCCTCCGTGGCAGTAGACCGTGGTAGTCATTTCCTGCCGGGTCAGTAAGGCTACGATCTCCTCCTGAGACGGAACATAGTCCCTGACCTTCGTCCTCTTCAGAGACTCACCAATGAAATGGGCAAACATGTCCACCTCTGTTCCAGGAAACTGCTCCTTCACCCTGGAGAAGAACAGACAAACAGACAGAGGGTTACTGAGGTGTAGAGGATGAGCAAATCAACGTTACCGATGTCTTACTGTCCAGTTAACTCATCCATACAAATCAATCACAGAAAATATGTCTATTTGTATTAGAAGCTATAGGGAGGGGACACTTTCTGCTTGTGGCTCAAAGCTGAAGTGGTAATTAAAGGGACCATGTGCAAATAAAAACCCATTTTCAGAGAGTGAACTGTTTCCACCAGAGTTAGCTGAAACACAGCAAATTTTCATCCACACTCCCTAACTAAATACACAGCAGTATAGTAGGATAACAGATTAAAATGCAACAAATGCAGGATTTAAAGTCACGAGTGCTTTAATTAAAAGAGGAGAGAGGAGGGAATTCCATTTCCTGATGCCTGAGGTGGAAAACGCTGATTGTTCCTTCGCTGAGGAATGACAGTGTCCTCTAGCTTGTGGAGGTCCGGCTGACTCCTCTGTTTTGTTCAGAGCTTAATATGACAAAATCTTTCAGAGGTGGGGCTACAACATTATTGATGATCTTATAAACTAGACAGACATCTGAGAAAAAGGAAGTTGTCCAAATTGAACAGATTGTACTTGTTGAGAATATCCCAGTAACAGTAATGATGTGATTTCCTGTCCAGGATCTTAAGTACTTGTTTACCATAGAGATCGAAGGGGTTTAACTGATGTTTAAGTGGCTTGAGACCAGCCGCCGATACAATAGGACAGGTGACAGAAAATCATTGAATGTAAATTAATCTTGGCTGTCTCTGTAGAAAGAGTTCCTTAAGTAAATCTGTGTAAGAAGACTATTTTGTATGTGTTTTTACAGTTCAAAGTAGGGTCTAGGATAATGCCCAGATATTTAAGTAAATAGCTACCATTTCCCCCCCCCCCACATTGAGGGTGAGGCAGTAGTGGTTAAGCCTTTCAACCACTTTCGACAATGATACCGTTAGTTTGCTTGCCACTTAATCAGCATTTTGTCCATGTGTATAATTAACTGCATCATCCTGGTAGAGACTAATTAACAAAGGGCCCAGGATTGACCCCTGTGGTACTCCCATAGTGTGGTCCCTTGGCGATGGTAGGTCACATTGCATCCGGTCAGCCGGATATGATTTGATTAAGACTCAATCCATTTTAAAACACTTGATGAGATGTTGAAGTTGGACCGCTTGGAGACGAGGACATTGTGCTTAACAGTGTCAAAAGGATTTTCTGAGGAGAACTGCACCTACAACATCCCCTTTGTCCAGCTTGGCCTCGTTCCCCTCTAGGAGATGGTAAGATACTGTCTCTGAGTGGTTCACCCTAAACCCAAACCGGTCTTGTTCACCTCTAGGAGATGGTACTGTCTCTGAGTGGTTCACCCTAAACCCAAACCGGTCTTGTTCCCCTCTAGGAGATGGTACTGTCTCTGAGTGGTTCACCCTAAACCCAAACCGGTCTTGTTCACCTCTAGGAGATGGTACTGTCTCTGAGTGGTTCACCCTAAACCCAAACCGGTCTTGTTCACCTCTAGGAGATGGTACTGTCTCTGAGTGGTTCACCCTAAACCCAAACCGGTCTTGTTCCCCTCTAGGAGATGGTACTGTCTCTGAGTGGTTCACCCTAAACCCAAACCGGTCTTGTTCCCCTCTAGGAGATGGTAACATACTGTCTCTGAGTGGTTCACCCTAAACCCAAACCGGTCTTGTTCACCTCTAGGAGATGGTACTGTCTCTGAGTGGTTCACCCTAAACCCAAACCGGTCTTGTTCCCCTCTAGGAGATGGTACTGTCTCTGAGTGGTTCACCCTAAACCCAAACCGGTCTTGTTCCCCTCTAGGAGATGGTAACATACTGTCTCTGAGTGGTTCACCCTAAACCCAAACCGGTCTTGTTCCCCTCTAGGAGATGGCACTGTCTCTGACTGGTTTACCCTAAACCCAAACCGGTCTTGTTCCCCTCTAGGAGATGGTACTGTCTCTGAGTGGTTCACCCTAAACCCAAACCGGTCTTGTTCCCCTCTAGGAGATGGTACTGTCTCTGAGTGGTTCACCCTAAACCCAAACCGGTCTTGTTCCCCTCTAGGAGATGGTAACATACTGTCTCTGAGTGGTTCACCCTAAACCCAAACCGGTCTTGTTCACCTCTAGGAGATGGTACTGTCTCTGAGTGGTTCACCCTAAACCCAAACCGGTCTTGTTCCCCTCTAGGAGATGGTACTGTCTCTGAGTGGTTCCCCCTAAACCCAAACCGGTCTTGTTCCCCTCTAGGAGATGGTACTGTCTCTGAGTGGTTCACCCTAAACCCAAACCGGTCTTGTTCACCTCTAGGAGATGGTACTGTCTCTGAGTGGTTCACCCTAAACCCAAACCGGTCTTGTTCCCCTCTAGGAGATGGTACTGTCTCTGAGTGGTTCACCCTAAACCCAAACCGGTCTTGTTCACCTCTAGGAGATGGTACTGTCTCTGAGTGGTTCACCCTAAACCCAAACCGGTCTTGTTCTCCTCTAGGAGATGGTACTGTCTCTGAGTGGTTCACCCTAAACCCAAACCGGTCTTGTTCCCCTCTAGGAGATGGTACTGTCTCTGAGTGGTTCACCCTAAACCCAAACTGCATTGGGTGAAGAAAGCTGCTCATATTCAGATGGGTTGTTCCATTAACACTTTCTTTGCAGGAAGATACTGATTGGTCTGTAGTTGCTCACATCAAGATGACAGGGAGGCTGCTGATTGGTCTGTGGTTGACAGACAGGATATGAGTTATGCACCGTTCATTTGTCGTCACTAGGTTAAAAACACATTCCCCTTACTACAAGCTATAGGGAGGGAACACATTCTGCTACTACGAGCTATAGGGAGGGAACACATTCTGCTACTACGAGCTATAGAGAGGGAACACATTCTGCTTACTACAAGCTATAGGGAGGGAACACATTCTGCTACTACAAGCTATAGGGAGGGAACACATTCTGCTTACTACGAGCTATAGGGAGGGAACACATTCTGCTACTACAAGCTATAGGGAGGGAACACATTCTGCTTACTACAAGCTATAGGGAGGGAACACATTCTGCTACTACGAGCTATAGGGAGGGAACACATTCTGCTACTACAAGCTATAGAGAGGGAACACATTCTGCTACTACGAGCTATAGGGAGGGAACACATTCTGCTACTACGAGCTATAGGGAGGGAACACATTCTGCTACTACGAGCTATAGGGAGGGAACACATTGCCCTTACTACAAGCTATAGGGAGGGAACACATTCTGCTACTACGAGCTATAGGGAGGGAACACATTCTGCTACTACAAGCTATAGAGAGGGAACACATTCTGCTACTACGAGCTATAGGGAGGGAACACATTCTGCTTACTACGAGCTATAGGGAGGGAACACATTCTGCTTACTACAAGCTATAGGGAGGGAACACATTCTGCTACTACGAGCTATAGGGAGGGAACACATTCTGCTACTACGAGCTATAGGGAGGGAACACATTGCCCTTACTACAAGCTATAGGGAGGGAACACATTCTGCTACTACGAGCTATAGGGAGGGAACACATTCTGCTACTACGAGCTATAGGGAGGGAACACATTCTGCTACTACGAGCTATAGGGAGGGAACACATTCTGCTTACTACAAGCTATAGGGAGGGAACACATTCTGCTACTACGAGCTATAGGGAGGGAACACATTCTGCTACTACGAGCTATAGGGAGGGAACACATTGCCCTTACTACAAGCTATAGGGAGGGAACACATTCTGCTACTACGAGCTATAGGGAGGGAACACATTCTGCTACTACGAGCTATAGGGAGGGAACACATTCTGCTACTACGAGCTATAGGGAGGGAACACATTCTGCTTACTACAAGCTATAGGGAGGGAACACATTCTGCTACTACGAGCTATAGGGAGGGAACACATTGCCCTTACTACAAGCTATAGGGAGGGAACACATTCTGCTTACTACGAGCTATAGGGAGGGAACACATTCCCCTTACTACAAGCTATAGGGAGGGAACACATTCCCCTTACTACAAGCTATAGAGAGGGAACACATTCTGCTTACTACAAGCTATAGGGAGGGAACACATTCTGCTTACTACAAGCTATAGGGAGGGAACACATTCTGCTACTACAAGCTATAGGGAGGGAACACATTCTGCTACTACAAGCTATAGGGAGGGAACACATTCTGCTACTACGAGCTATGGGGAGGGAACACATTCTGCTTACTACGAGCTATAGGGAGTGAACACATTCTGCTACTACAAGCTATAGGGAGGGAACACATTCTGCTACTATGATCTATAGGGAGGGAACACATTCTGCTTACTACAAGCTATAGGGAGGGAACACATTCTGCTTACTACAAGCTATAGGGAGGGAACACATTCTGCTACTATGAGCTATAGGGAGGGAACACATTCTGCTACTACGAGCTATAGGGAGGGAACACCTTCTGCTTATTACAAGCTATAGGGAGGGAACACATTCTGCTTCCCACGAGCTATAGGGAGGGAACACATTCTGCTACTACGAGCTATAGGGAGGGAACACATTCTGCTTACTACGAGCTATAGGGAGTGAACACATTCTGCTACTACAAGCTATAGGGAGGGAACACATTCTGCTACTACGAGCTATAGGGAGGGAACACATTCTGCTACTACGAGCTATAGAGAGGGAACACATTCTGCTACTACGAGCTATAGGGAGGGAACACATTCCCCTTACTACAAGCTATAGGGAGGGAACACATTCTGCTTCCCACGAGCTATAGGGAGGGAACACATTCTGCTTACTACAAGCTATAGGGAGGGAACACATTCTGCTTCCCACGAGCTATAGGGAGGGAACACCTTCTGCTTACTACAAGCTATAGGGAGGGAACACATTCTGCTTACTACAAGCTATAGGGAGGGAACACCTTCTGCTTACTACAAGCTATAGGGAGGGAACACATTCTGCTTACTACAAGCTATAGGGAGGGAACACATTCTGCTATTACAAGCTATAGGGAGGGAACACATTCTGCTTCCCACGAGCTATAGGGAGGGAACACATTCTGCTACTACAAGCTATAGGGAGGGAACACATTCTGCTACTACGAGCTATAGGGAGGGAACACATTCTGCTTACTACGAGCTATAGGGAGGGAACACATTCTGCTTACTACAAGCTATAGGGAGGGAACACATTCTGCTTACTACGAGCTATAGGGAGGGAACACATTCTGCTTACTACAAGCTATAGAGAGGGAACACATTCTGCTTACTACGAGCTATAGGGAGGGAACACATTCTGCTATTACAAGCTATAGGGAGGGAACACATTCTGCTTACTACGAGCTATAGGGAGGGAACACATTCTGCTTACTACGAGCTATAGGGAGGGAACACATTCTGCTACTACAAGCTATAGGGAGGGAACACATTCTGCTACTACAATCTATAGGGAGGGAACACATTCTGCTTACTACAAGCTATAGGGAGGGAACACATTCTGCTTCCCACGAGCTATAGGGAGGGAACACATTCTGCTATTACAAGCTATAGGGAGGGAACACATTCTGCTTCCCACGAGCTATAGGGAGGGAACACATTCTGCTATTACAAGCTATAGGGAGGGAACACATTCTGCTTACTACGAGCTATAGGGAGGGAACACATTCTGCTACTACGAGCTATAGGGAGGGAACACATTCTGCTACTACAAGCTATAGGGAGGGAACACATTCTGCTACTACGAGCTATAGGGAGGGAACACATTCCCCTTACTACAAGCTATAGGGTGGGATCACATTCCGCTTACTACAAGCTATAGGGAGGGAACACATTCCCCTTACTACAAGCTATAGGGAGGGAACACATTCTGCTACTACGAGCTATAGGGAGGGAACACATTCCCCTTACTACAAGCTATAGGGAGGGAACACATTGCCCTTACTACAAGCTATAGGGAGGGAACACATTCTGCTAGTGGCTCAGCATCTTTCAAACTCCTCAGCAAAGGAGTGGTGTGCCCATTGGTTTGTGGAGTTGTCGAGCTATGTTCCCTTAGTTCCCATGTGCATTATAATATTACAGGTAAACCCAGGATATTTTAATGGATCTGGGCAGAATACCTGGAATATGTCCAACATAAAAGGGTTCAATCTATGAATTTGTCCCCTCACATTATTACATGTTAACTTATCAACAGTCTATTTAGATGGGCACCTCCGGGTCCGGCCCTCGTGGCCCTCGGTCCGCTCCAGGGGCTCTGTCCGTCCCGGCGCTACCACACCAGATTCAACTAGCCACTTAACTAGCAAACTGGTGCTTTCTGGTGTCGGGGTTGGATCGTTATGTGGAGTGGCCTGTGGTCGCTGGGGGCATTGTTGCAGACTATTGAATTACTTTGTATTTGATGAAATAAGATAATGAAAATAAAACACACAAAGGGAAATGTACACCACTGTTTACTAGCTATAGGAATCTATTTAATAAATGTAAACCACTGTTTACTAGCTATAGCAATCTATTTAATAGCGATGTTTGACTAATTGTTATTATTATTTATGATTAGTCTGCTCTTCTCCCAGGGTGGGGGGGTACGTTCTCCCAGCTATAGGGTAGAGATGGGTGGGGGGGAGGTAAATAAAGTACACTTTAAGGTGGAACTGGAGATAAATAAAGTACCCTTTAAGATGGAACTTGAGGTAAATAAAGTACCCTTTATTAAGATGGAACTTGAGGTAAATAAAGTACCCTTTAAGATGGAACTTGAGGTAGCGCAGGATGCCCCGGCTGGGCAGGAAGGTACAGCTCATACAGGAGAGGAGGTGCCAGTGGGCGTGATTGGCCGAGCTGTTGGGCTGAGGCACGTGATTGGTCTGCTTGATGAGCTGACAGTAGACCTCATCTCGGAGCAGGCGTAGGTCCTGGCAGGTCTGGAGGATGCCCTGGATGATAGGCACGGTGTCAGACACAGCCTCCATCTCCTGCAGAGAGTTGAAGATCTTCACTGCCTCGTCCTGCAGGCTGGCATAGCCATTCTCCTTATGGACTGGGTGGAGGAGGAGATAGAGAAACAGAAAGAGAGAGAGAAACAGAAAGAGAGAGACTTCATTAACAAAAGCATGGTGAGAGAAAGCCACGGAGCTTCATACATTTCATTTCTGTCAGCCAGAATGAATGGTAAAACTGTACGGTTGTAGAAGAAGTCCTTGGAGGGTTAGAGAGGTAGTAGAAGAAGTCCTTGGAGGGTTAGAGAGGTAGTAGAAGAAGTCCTTGGAGGGTTAGAGAGGTAGTAGAAGAAGTCCTTGGCGGGTTAGAGAGGTAGTAGAAGAAGTACTTGGAGGGTTAGAGAGGTAGTAGAAGAAGTCCTTGGAGGGTTAGAGAGATAGTAGAAGAAGTCCTTGGCGGGTTAGAGAGGTAGTAGAAGAAGTCCTTGGCGGGTTAGAGAGGTAGTAGAAGAAGTACTTGGAGGGTTAGAGAGGTAGTAGAAGAAGTCCTTGGAGGGTTAGAGAGGTAGTAGAAGAAGTCCTTGGAGGGTTAGAGAGGTAGTAGAAGAAGTCCTTGGAGGGTTAGAGAGGTAGTAGAAGAAGTCCTTGGAGGGTTAGAGAGGTAGTAGAAGAAGTCCTTGGAGGGTTAGAGAGGTAGTAGAAGAAGTCCTTGGAGGGTTAGAGAGATAGTAGAAGAAGTCCTTGGCGGGTTAGAGAGGTAGTAGAAGAAGTCTTTGGCGGGTTAAAGAGGTAGTAGAAGAGGTCCTTGGAGGGTTAGAGAGTTTGTAGAAGAGGTCCTTGGAGGGTTAGAGAGGTAGTAGAAGAAGTCCTTGGAGGGTTAGAGAGGTAGTAGAAGAAGTCCTTGGAGGGTTAAAGAGGTAGTAGAAGAAGTCCTTGGAGGGTTAAAGAGGTAGTAGAAGAAGTCCTTGGAGGGTTAGAGAGGTAGTTGGGTTAAAACAGTAATAACTCACGGTGGATGTTGACCTCCCCGTAAGGCAGAGGCAGCAGCGGGGCGTGGAGGGGGTGCTGGGTATATCTGAGGATAGGGTTCCTCCAGTACGTCTGTTCCACAGCCTCCACGTTCAGACTGCTCTCCTGGGGGGGGTGGGGGTTAGGAGAGGTTAGGAGTCAGAGGTCAACACTAGTCTGTTTGTAGTCTGAATCAAAACATGAATACAGCCATCAGTTCGCGTGAACAGGCTAATCTGTTTGTGCGGTCTTGCCAACTCCTGTGGACCATAGCAACACTATGGGGGGGTGGGACCATAATTCATTATACTATGGGGGGTGGGACCATAATTCATTATACTATGGGGGGTGGGACCATAATTCATTACACTATGGGGGGTGGGACCATAATTCATTATACTTAAGGGGTTGGGACCATAATTCATTATACTTAAGGGGGTGGGACCATAATTCACTATACTTAGGGGGGTGGGACCATAATTCACTATACTTAAGGGGGTGGGACCATAATTCATTATACTTAAGGGGGTGGGACCATAATTCATTATACTTAAGGGGGTGGGACCATAATTCACTATACTTAGGGGGGTGGGACCATAATTCATTATACTTAAGGGGGTGGGACCATAATTCACTATACTTAAGGGGGTGGGACCATAATTCACTATACTTAGGGGGGTGGGACCATAATTCACTATACTTAAGGGGGTGGGACCATAATTCATTATACTTAAGGGGGTGGGACCATAATTCACTATACTTAGGGGGGTGGGACCATAATTCACTATACTTAAGGGGGTGGGACCATAATTCACTATACTTAGGGGGGTGGGACCATAATTCATTATACTTAAGGGGGTGGGACCATAATTCATTATACTTAAGGGGGTGGGACCATAATTCACTATACTTAGGGGGGTGGGACCATAATTCACTATACTTAAGGGGGTGCTTACAGTGCATTTGGAAAGAATTCAGACCCCTTGACTTTCTCCACATTTTGTTACGTTACAGCCTTATTCTAAAATGGATTATATTGTTTTTTTTTGCTCAATCTACCCACAATACCCCATAATGACAAATAAAAAAACGGAAGTATTCAGACCCTTTACTCAGTACTTCGGCAGCGATTACAGCATTTATTCTTCTTGTGTATGACGCTACAAGCTTGACCTGTATTTGGGGAGTTTCTCCCATTCTTCTCTGCAGATCCTCTCAAGCTCTGTCAGGTTGGATGGGGAGTGTCGCTGCACAGCTATTTTCAGGTCTCTCCAGAGATGTTCGATGTGGTTCAAGTTCGGGCTCTGGCTGGGCCACTCAAGGACATTCAGAGACTCGTCCCGAAGCCACTCCCGCGTTGTCTTGGCTGTGTGTTTAGGGTCGTTGTCCTGTTGGAAGGTGAACCCCAGTCTGATGTCCTGAGCGCTCTGGAGCAGGTTTTCATCAAGGATCTCTCTGTACTTTGCTCTGTTCATCCTTCCCATGATCCTGACTAGTCTCCCAGTCCCTGCTGCTGTTAAACATCCCCACAGCATGATGCTGCCACCACCATGCTTCACCGTAGGGATGATGCCAGGTTTCCTCCAGACATGATGCTTGGCATTCAGACCAAAGAGTTCAATCTTGGTTTCATCAGACCAGAGCGGTCTGTTATGTGTCTTTTACTGAGAAGTGGCTTCCGTCTGGCCACTCTACCATAAAGGCCTGATTGGTGGAGTGCTGCAGAGTTGGTTGTCCTTTTGAAAGGTTCTCCCATCTCCACAGAGGAACTCTGGAGCTCTGTCAGAGTGATCATCGGGTTCTTGGTCACCTCCCTGACCAAGGCCCTTCTCCCCGATTGCTCAGTTTGGCCGGATGGCCAGCTCTAGGAAGAGTCTTGGTGGTTCCAAACTTCTTCCATTTAAGAATGATGGAGGCCACTGTGTTCTTGGGGACCTTCAATGCTGCAGAAATGTTTTGTTACCCTTCCCCAGATCTGTGCCTCGATACAATCCTGTCTCGGAGCTCTACAGACAATTCCTTCGACCTCATAGCTTGGTTTTTGCTCTGACATGCACTGTCAACTGTGGGACATTATAAATTATATAGACAGGTGTGTGCATTTCCAAATCATGTCCAATCAATTGAATTTACCACAGGTGGACTCCAATCAAGTTGAAGAAACATATCAAGGATGATCAATGGAAACAGGATGCACCTGAGCTTAATTTCAATTTCAAGGGTCTGAATAACTTATGTAAAAAAAGGTATTTGTTTTAAAAAAATGTAATACATTTGCAAACATTTCTAAAAACCTGTTTTGTCATTATGGAGTATTGTGTGTAGATTGATATATTTTTTAAATGTATTAATACATTTTAGAATAAGGCTGTAACGTAACAAAATGTGGAAAAAGTCAAGGGGTCTGAATACTTTCTGAATGCCCTGTATATTTGTGCTGTTAAACACTTGTACACGTGCGTAATGAAAGCTCCCCCTAAGACACCCACAGTGGGATCACGGCCAGGGTCACCGTTGTCCAGGGGCACCGTTGTCCAGGGGCACCGTTGTCCAGGGGCACCGTTGTCCAGGGTCACCGTTGTCCAGCGCCCCTGGAGCAATGGGTCAAGTGCCTTACTCAAGGGCAGAGCAACAGGTTTCCACCTTGTGGCCCTACGCTCTAAACTCGAGGCCCCCCCGCTCCCGCTGAGTTGGCAAGACATCATCTGGGACCAGACTAGCATCTCATGGCTAAGTCATGAGACAATATTCAAGTCAACACTCCGTATGACAATCAAAAACCAGAAACGTCTGGAACACTACAGTGGTACAGTTTAGTACCTCACTACACTACAGTGTACAGGCCCAGTTTAGTACCTCACTACACTACAGTGGTACTGTACAGTTTAGTACCTCACTACACTACAGTGTACAGTTTAGTACCTCACTACACTACAGTGTACAGTTTAGTACCTCACTACACTACAGTGGTACAGGCCCAGTTTACAAGACTGGTCTCAGACCTGGACAAATGTAACTAGACTGGTCTCAGACCTGGACAAATGTAACTAGACTGGTCTCAGACCTGGACAAATGTAACTAGACTGGTCTCAGACCTGGACAAATGTAACTAGACTGGTCTCAGACCTGGACAAATGTAACTAGACTAACTAGACCAAACACGCATCAATGACATAGAAGTTGGCAAGACAACACAAACAGATCTGGAACCAGGCTAAAATGCAAATTTATCTGACATAAAATGACCATGTCAGTATGAAGGCTGGCGATTGGTTGACTGGCAGTATGAAGGTTGTTGATTGGCTGTACCTTGATGTCCCTGATGAGTTGCTGTGTGGGTGTCTCTATGGGAACCTTGCTGTCGACAGCCCCCTGTATGGCCGACGCCCAGCGCATAGCCTCGTTCAGTAGTTTGGTGTAGAGGTGGTACGAGTGTTTACGTCCGTGGACGATGATGCTCCAGTAACCTAGTGGGGGAGGGGGGGGGGGGGCATAGTATAATCAGAGTGATTCAAGGAGCATTGACATAGTACGATAGCAAATCAATCTAAGGTGTGATTACGACAGAGTATTATTGTATGGTCGACAGACACACATTAATTTTTACCATGACTGACTGAAATGCATTAGCCTGGACTTATGGTCTTTGTCACTAATAGGAACTGTCAAGACGGCACAAACAGATCTGGGACCAGGCTAGAAATGCAACGCGGAGCACAGGCCACTACTCTCCCAGTCTGCATCCCGAATGGCACCCTATTCCCTGTATAGGACACTTCTTTTGAGCAGAGCCCTATTGGCACTATGAAGGGAAAAGGGTGTCCTATTCTCAGTCTCTACCCTACCTGTGTCCTTGAAGACCTTCTCGTCAGGCTGGACCACAGAGCAGAGACTGTTGAGGACCAGGGTCCCCAGCTTGGACACACTGCGCTCTGAAGACTTGTAGTAATCCAGAGAGTTAGAGGTTAAGACAAACCACCTCTTCTTCAGTTTCAGACTCTTAGCCCTCATCTCCTTGTGAAGCCAACCTGGGAAGAGAGAGAAATTAAGATCCAGTACTGAGAACAAAATATATCAAAATATAAAATACATATCTAAATATAAAAAATGTCAGTTATATGTTCATGATGGTTCCAAAATATATACAGTACCAGTCAAAAGTTTGGAAACACCTACTACTACTTTATTTTGACTATTTTCTACATTGTAGAATAATAGTGAAGATATCGAAACTATGAAATAACACATATGGAATCATGTATTAACCAAAAGACTGTTAAACAAATCAAAATATATTTTAGATTTGAGATTCTTCAAAGTAGACACCCTTTGCCTTTATAGCTTTGCACACTCTTGGCATTCTCTCAACCAGCTTCAGAGTCACCTGGAATGCTTTTCAAAAGTCTTGAAGGAGTTCCCACATGTGCTGAGCACTTGTTGGCTGCTTTTTCTTTAGTCTGCGGTCCAACTCATCCCAAACGGGTTGAGGTCGGGTGATTGTGGAGGCCAGGTCATCTGACGCAGCACTCCATCACTCTCCTTCTTGGTCAAATAGCCTTTACACAGACTTTAGGTGTGTTTTGGGTCATTGTCCTGTTGAAAAACAAATGAGTCCCACGAAGCACAAACCAGATGGGATGGCGAATCACTGCAGAATGCTGTGGTAGCCATGCTGGTTAAGTGTGCCTTGAATTCTAAATAAATCACAGACAGTGTCACCAGCAAAGCACCCTCACACCTACTCCTCCTCCTCCATGCTTCATGGTGGGAACCACACATGCGGAGATCATCCGTTCACCTACTCTGCGTCTCACAAAGACATGGCGGTTGGAACAAAAAATCTCAGATTTGGACTCATCAGACCAAAAGGACAGATTGCCACCATTCTAATGTCCATTGCTCGTGTTTCTTGGCCCAAGCAAGTCTCTTCTTCTTATTGGTCCTTTAGTAGTGGTTTCTTTGCAGAAATTCGACCATGAAGGCCTGATTCACGCAGTCTCTTCTGAACAGTTGATGTTGCGATGTGTCTGTTATTTGAACTCTGTGAAGCATTTATTTGGGCTGCAATCTGAGGTAAAGTTAATTGCCGATTTCTGAGGCTGGTAACTCTAATGAACTTATCCTCTGCAACAGAGGTAACTCTGGGTCTTCCATTCCTGTGATGGTTCTCATGAGAGCCAGTTTGATGGTTTTTGCAACTGCACTTGAAGAAACTTCCAAAGTTCTTTACATTTCCCGGATTGACTGGCCTTCATGTCTTAAAGTAATGATGGACTGTTGTTTCTCTTTGCTTATTTGAGCTTTTCTTGCCATAATATGGACTTGGTCTTTTACCAAATAGAGCTATCTTCTGTATACCACCCCTACCTTGTCACAACACAACTGATTGGCTCAAACGCATTAAAAAAAGGAATGAAATTCCACAAATTAACTTTGACGTACAGGTACGTCACTAACCTCTGACGAGGAAGTCCTGTCCGTCTATCCTGGCGTCTCCTTTGGGTTTCTGCAGCAGGCCGATCCAGTGGTGCATCTCTTCAGGCATCTCAGTGTTGCAGTGGATCACACGGTTAGCAGTGATGATGACAAACGAGTTGGGTCTGTCAGGGTTGTCTGACGCGCACACAGAGTCGATCAGTCCAACATCCACAGTTCCCTGGGGTGAAATGTGAAGTTAAGAACATTGTCATATCGTCAGTCAACATGAACACCGCAAGGCTGTAACTCCTAGAGATGGAATATCGTCAGTCAACATGAACACCGCAAGGCTGTAACTCCTAGAGATGGAATAACGTCAGTCAACATGAACACTGCAAGGCTGTAACTCCTAGAGATGGAATAACGTCAGTCAACATGAACACCGCAAGGCTGTAACTCCTAGAGATGGAATAACGTCAGTCAACATGAACACCGCAAGGCTGTAACTCCTAGAGATGGAATATCGTCAGTCAACATGAACACCGCAAGGCTGTAACTCCTAGAGATGGAATATCGTCAGTCAACATGAACACCGCAAGGCTGTAACTCCTAGAGATGGAATACCGTCAGTCAACATGAACACCGCAAGGCTGTAACTCCTAGAGATGGAATAACGTCAGTCAACATGAACACCGCAAGGCTGTAACTCCTAGAGATGGAATAACGTCAGTCAACATGAACACCGCAAGGCTGTAACTCCTAGAGATGGAATATCGTCAGTCAACATGAACACTGCAAGGCTGTAACTCCTAGAGATGGAATATCGTCAGTCAACATGAACAGCGCAAGGCTGTAACTCCTAGAGATGGAATATCGTCAGTCAACATGAACACCGCAAGGCTGTAACTCCTAGAGATGGAATATCGTCAGTCAACATGAACACCGCAAGGCTGTAACTCCTAGAGATGGAATATCGTCAGTCAACATGAACACCGCAAGGCTGTAACTCCTAGAGATGGATAGAATGATAGATGTGATGGAGGAGGTTAGTACTGACCACAGCGTTCTTGGGGTTGGCCTGCTCATGGTTCATCTCCATCAGCTGGTCTGGACTGGCACTGTGGACACGACTCAGCACGTTGAACCAGCCACTGGAGGGAGAGAGAGGTAAGAATTCAACAGAGAAATACACTGGTGGACCACTAGGGTTAATACAACACTGGTGGACCACTAGGGTTAATACAACACTGGTGGACCACTAGGGTTAATACAACATCTATACAACACTGGTGGACCACTAGGGTTAATACAACACTGGTCGACCACTAGGGTTAATACAACACTGGTGGACCACTAGGGTTAATACAACACTGGTGGACCACTAGGGGTTAATACAACATCTATACAACACTGGTGGACCACTAGGGGTTAATACAACACTGGTGGACCACTAGGGGTTAATACAACACTGGTGGACCACTAGGGTTAATACAACACTGGTGGACCACTAGGGGTTAATACAACATCTATACAACACTGGTGGACCACTAGGGTTAATACAACACTGGTGGACCACTAGGGGTAATACAACATCTATACAACACTGGTGGACCACTAGGGTTAATACAACACTGGTGGACCACTAGGGGTAATACAACATCTATACAACACTGGTGGACCACTAGGGGTTAATACAACACTGGTGGACCACTAGGGGTTAATACAACACTGGTGGACCACTAGGGGTTAATACAACACTGGTGGACCACTAGGGGTTAATACAACACTGGTGGACCACTAGGGGTTAATACAACACTGGTGGACCACTAGGGGTTAATACAACACTGGTGGACCACTAGGGGTTAATACAACACTGGTGGACCACTAGGGGTTAATACAACATCTATACAACACTGGTGGACCACTAGGGGTAATACAACATCTATACAACACTGGTGGACCACTAGGGTTAATACAACACTGGTGGACCACTAGGGGTAATACAACACTGGTGGACCACTAGGGGTTAATACAACATCTATACAACACTGGTGGACCACTAGGGGTAATACAACACTGGTGGACCACTAGGGGTTAATACAACACTGGTGGACCACTAGGGTTAATACAACACTGGTGGACCACTAGGGTTAATACAACACTGGTGGACCACTAGGGTTAATACAACACTGGTGGACCACTAGGGTTAATACAACATCTATACAACACTGGTGGACCACTAGGGGTTAATACAATACTGGTGGACCACTAGGGTTAATACAACACTGGTGGACCACTAGGGTTAATACAACACTGGTGGACCACTAGGGGTTAATACAACACTGGTGGACCACTAGGGGTTAATACAACACTGGTGGACCACTAGGGTTAATACAACACTGGTGGACCACTAGGGGTTAATACAACACTGGTGGACCACTAGGGGTAATACAACACTGGTGGACCACTAGGGTTAATACAACATCTATACAACACTGGTGGACCACTAGGGGTTAATACAACACTGGTGGACCACTAGGGGTTAATACAACATCTATACAACACTGGTGGACCACTAGGGGTTAATACAACACTGGTGGACCACTAGGGGTTAATACAACATCTATACAACACTGGTGGACCACTAGGGGTTAATACAACATCTATACAACACTGGTGGACCACTAGGGTTAATACAACACTGGTGGACCACTAGGGGTTAATACAACATCTATACAACACTGGTGGACCACTAGGGTTAATACAACACTGGTGGACCACTAGGGGTTAATACAACACTGGTGGACCACTAGGGGTTAATACAACATCTATACAACACTGTTGGACCACTAGGGGTTAATACAACATCTATACAACACTGGTGGACCACTAGGGGTTAATACAACACTGGTGGACCACTAGGGTTAATACAACACTGGTGGACCACTAGGGTTAATACAACATCTATACAACACTGGTGGACCACTAGGGGTTAATACAACACTGGTGGACCACTAGGGGTTAATACAACACTGGTGGACCACTAGGGGTTAATACAACACTGGTGGACCACTAGGGGTTAATACAACATCTATACAACACTGGTGGACCACTAGGGTTAATACAACACTGGTGGACCACTAGGGGTTAATACAACATCTATACAACACTGGTGGACCACTAGGGGTTAATACAACACTGGTGGACCACTAGGGGTTAATACAACACTGGTGGACCACTAGGGGTTAATACAACACTGGTGGACCACTAGGGGTTAATACAACACTGGTGGACCACTAGGGGTTAATACAACACTGGTGGACCACTAGGGGTTAATACAACACTGGTGGACCACTAGGGGTTAATACAACACTGGTGGACCACTAGGGGTTAATACAACACTGGTGGACCACTAGGGGTTAATACAACACTGGTGGACCACTAGGGGTTAATACAACACTGGTGGACCACTAGGGGTTAATACAACACTGGTGGACCACTAGGGGTTAATACAACACTGGTGGACCACTAGGGGTTAATACAACACTGGTGGACCACTAGGGGTTAATACAACACTGGTGGACCACTAGGGTTAATACAACATCTATACAACACTGGTGGACCACTAGGGGTTAATACAACATCTATACAACACTGGTGGACCACTAGGGGTTAATACAACATCTATACAACACTGGTGGACCACTAGGGGTTAATACAACACTGGTGGACCACTAGGGGTTAATACAACACTGGTGGACCACTAGGGGTTAATACAACACTGGTGGACCACTAGGGTTAATACAACACTGGTGGACCACTAGGGTTAATACAACATCTATACAACACTGGTGGACCACTAGGGGTTAATACAACACTGGTGGACCACTAGGGTTAATACAACACTGGTGGACCACTAGGGTTAATACAACACTGGTGGACCACTAGGGGTTAATACAACACTGGTGGACCACTAGGGGTTAATACAACACTGGTGGACCACTAGGGTTAATACAACACTGGTGGACCACTAGGGGTTAATACAACACTGGTGGACCACTAGGGGTAATACAACACTGGTGGACCACTAGGGTTAATACAACATCTATACAACACTGGTGGACCACTAGGGGTTAATACAACACTGGTGGACCACTAGGGGTTAATACAACATCTATACAACGCTGGTGGACCACTAGGGGTTAATACAACACTGGTGGACCACTAGGGGTTAATACAACATCTATACAACACTGGTGGACCACTAGGGGTTAATACAACATCTATACAACACTGGTGGACCACTAGGGTTAATACAACACTGGTGGACCACTAGGGGTTAATACAACATCTATACAACACTGGTGGACCACTAGGGTTAATACAACACTGGTGGACCACTAGGGGTTAATACAACACTGGTGGACCACTAGGGGTTAATACAACATCTATACAACACTGTTGGACCACTAGGGGTTAATACAACATCTATACAACACTGGTGGACCACTAGGGGTTAATACAACACTGGTGGACCACTAGGGTTAATACAACACTGGTGGACCACTAGGGTTAATACAACATCTATACAACACTGGTGGACCACTAGGGGTTAATACAACACTGGTGGACCACTAGGGGTTAATACAACACTGGTGGACCACTAGGGGTTAATACAACACTGGTGGACCACTAGGGGTTAATACAACACTGGTGGACCACTAGGGGTTAATACAACACTGGTGGACCACTAGGGGTTAATACAACACTGGTGGACCACTAGGGGTTAATACAACACTGGTGGACCACTAGGGGTTAATACAACACTGGTGGACCACTAGGGGTTAATACAACACTGGTGGACCACTAGGGGTTAATACAACACTGGTGGACCACTAGGGGTTAATACAACACTGGTGGACCACTAGGGCTTAATACAACACTGGTGGACCACTAGGGGTTAATACAACACTGGTGGACCACTAGGGGTTAATACAACACTGGTGGACCACTAGGGGTTAATACAACACTGGTGGACCACTAGGGGTTAATACAACACTGGTGGACCACTAGGGGTTAATACAACACTGGTGGACCACTAGGGGTTAATACAACACTGGTGGACCACTAGGGGTTAATACAACACTGGTGGACCACTAGGGGTTAATACAACACTGGTGGACCACTAGGGGTTAATACAACACTGGTGGACCACTAGGGTTAATACAACATCTATACAACACTGGTCTAGTCAGCTGTTACTAACAGACCCGTCTAGTCAGCTGTTACTAACAGACCCGTCTAGTCAGCTGTTACTAACAGACCCGTCTAGTCAGCTGTTACTAACAGACCCGTCTAGTCAGCTGTTACTAACAGACCCGTCTAGTCAGCTGTTACTAACAGACCCGTCTAGTCAGCTGTTACTAACAGACCCGTCTAGTCAGCTGTTACTAACAGACCCGTCTAGTCAGCTGTTACTAACAGACCCGTCTAGTCAGCTGTTACTAACAGACCCGTCTAGTCAGCTGTTACTAACAGACCCGTCTAGTCAGCTGTTACTAACAGACCCGTCTAGTCAGCTGTTACTAACAGACCCGTCTAGTCAGCTGTTACTAACAGACCCGTCTAGTCAGCTGTTACTAACAGACCCGTCTAGTCAGCTGTTACTAACAGACCCGTCTAGTCAGCTGTTACTAACAGACCCGTCTAGTCAGCTGTTACTAACAGACCCGTCTAGTCAGCTGTTACTAACAGACCCGTCTAGTCAGCTGTTACTAACAGACCCGTCTAGTCAGCTGTTACTAACAGACCCGTCTAGTCAGCTGTTACTAACAGACCCGTCTAGTCAGCTGTTACTAACAGACCCGTCTAGTCAGCTGTTACTAACAGACCCGTCTAGTCAGCTGTTACTAACAGACCCGTCTAGTCAGCTGTTACTAACAGACCCGTCTAGTCAGCTGTTACTAACAGACCCGTCTAGTCAGCTGTTACTAACAGACCCGTCTAGTCAGCTGTTACTAACAGACCCGTCTAGTCAGCTGTTACTAACAGACCCGTCTAGTCAGCTGTTACTAACAGACCCGTCTAGTCAGCTGTTACTAACAGACCCGTCTAGTCAGCTGTTACTAACAGACCCGTCTAGTCAGCTGTTACTAACAGACCCGTCTAGTCAGCTGTTACTAACAGACCCGTCTAGTCAGCTGTTACTAACAGACCCGTCTAGTCAGCTGTTACTAACAGACCCGTCTAGTCAGCTGTTACTAACAGACCCGTCTAGTCAGCTGTTACTAACAGACCCGTCTAGTCAGCTGTTACTAACAGACCCGTCTAGTCAGCTGTTACTAACAGACCCGTCTAGTCAGCTGTTACTAACAGACCCGTCTAGTCAGCTGTTACTAACAGACCCGTCTAGTCAGCTGTTACTAACAGACCCGTCTAGTCAGCTGTTACTAACAGACCCGTCTAGTCAGCTGTTACTAACAGACCCGTCTAGTCAGCTGTTACTAACAGACCCGTCTAGTCAGCTGTTACTAACAGACCCGTCTAGTCAGCTGTTACTAACAGACCCGTCTAGTCAGCTGTTACTAACAGACCCGTCTAGTCAGCTGTTACTAACAGACCCGTCTAGTCAGCTGTTACTAACAGACCCGTCTAGTCAGCTGTTACTAACAGACCCGTCTAGTCAGCTGTTACTAACAGACCCGTCTAGTCAGCTGTTACTAACAGACCCGTCTAGTCAGCTGTTACTAACAGACCCGTCTAGTCAGCTGTTACTAACAGACCCGTCTAGTCAGCTGTTACTAACAGACCCGTCTAGTCAGCTGTTACTAACAGACCCGTCTAGTCAGCTGTTACTAACAGACCCGTCTAGTCAGCTGTTACTAACAGACCCGTCTAGTCAGCTGTTACTAACAGACCCGTCTAGTCAGCTGTTACTAACAGACCCGTCTAGTCAGCTGTTACTAACAGACCCGTCTAGTCAGCTGTTACTAACAGACCCGTCTAGTCAGCTGTTACTAACAGACCCGTCTAGTTAGCTGTTACTAACAGACCCATCTACCAGCTACTCCGTGTAAATGGCATGTGTTTAACAGACTACTGTCTGATTCTATAATTCCATGGTGTTATTGGACAGAAGAGGCCCAGAGTCTGGAGAGAAGAGGCCCAGAGTCTGGAGAGAAGAGGCCCAGAGTCTGGAGAGAAGAGGCCCAGAGTCTGGAGAGAAGAGGCCCAGAGTCTGGAGAGAAGAGGCCCAGAGTCTGGAGAGAAGAGGCCCAGAGTCTGGAGAGAAGAGGCCCAGAGTCTGGAGAGAAGAGGCCCAGAGTCTGGAGAGAAGAGGCCCAGAGTCTGGAGAGAAGAGGCCCAGAGTCTGGAGAAGAGGCCCAGAGTCTGAACATACCTGGCGTCTTCAGGAGTCTCTGCGTAGATGTGGTATGTTCTCTCTTCAGTCACGATGTTCAAAGCATTCTCCTTGGCATGGTTATCTACTATGTCCCTGTAGACAGCAGGATAGGACACCACAGGTTAGAGACAGGTTATCCACTATGTCCCTGTAGACAGCAGGATAGGACACCACAGGTTAGAGACAGGTTATCCACTATGTCCCTGTAGACAGCAGGATAGGACACCACAGGTTAGAGACAGGTTATCCACTATGTCCCTGTAGACAGCAGGATAGGACACCACAGGTTAGAGACAGGTTATCTACTATGTCCCTGTAGACAGCAGGATAGGACACCACAGGTTAGAGACAGGTTATCCACTATGTCCCTGTAGACAGCAGGATAGGACACCACAGGTTAGAGACAGGTTATCCACTATGTCCCTGTAGACAGCAGGATAGGACACCACAGGTTAGAGACAGGTTATCTACTATGTCCCTGTAGACAGCAGGATAGGACACCACAGGTTAGAGACAGGTTATCCACTATGTCCCTGTAGACAGCAGGATAGGACACCACAGGTTAGAGACAGGTTATCCACTATGTCCCTGTAGACAGCAGGATAGGACACCACAGGTTAGAGACAGGTTATCCACTATGTCCCTGTAGACAGCAGGATAGGACACCACAGGTTAGAGACGGGTTATCCACTATGTCCCTGTAGACAGCAGGATAGGACACCACAGGTTAGAGACGGGTTATCCACTATGTCCCTGTAGACAGCAGGATAGGACACCACAGGTTAGAGACGGGTTATCCACTATGTCCCTGTAGACAGCAGGATAGGACACCACAGGTTAGAGACAGGTTATCCACTATGTCCCTGTAGACAGCAGGATAGGACACCACAGGTTAGAGACAGGTTATCCACTATGTCCCTGTAGACAGCAGGATAGGACACCACAGGTTAGAGACAGGTTATCCACTATGTCCCTGTAGACAGCAGGATAGGACACCACAGGTTAGAGACAGGTTATCTACTATGTCCCTGTAGACAGCAGGATAGGACACCACAGGTTAGAGACGGGTTATCCACTATGTCCCTGTAGACAGCAGGATAGGACACCACAGGTTAGAGACGGGTTATCCACTATGTCCCTGTAGACAGCAGGATAGGACACCACAGGTTAGAGACGGGTTATCCACTATGTCCCTGTAGACAGCAGGATAGGACACCACAGGTTAGAGACAGGTTATCCACTATGTCCCTGTAGACAGCAGGATAGGACACCACAGGTTAGAGACAGGTTATCCACTATGTCCCTGTAGACAGCAGGATAGGACACCACAGGTTAGAGACAGGTTATCCACTATGTCCCTGTAGACAGCAGGATAGGACACCACAGGTTAGAGACAGGTTATCCACTATGTCCCTGTAGACAGCAGGATAGGACACCACAGGTTAGAGACAGGTTATCCACTATGTCCCTGTAGACAGCAGGATAGGACACCACAGGTTAGAGACGGGTTATCCACTATGTCCCTGTAGACAGCAGGATAGGACACCACAGGTTAGAGACAGGTTATCCACTATGTCCCTGTAGACAGCAGGATAGGACACCACAGGTTAGAGACGGGTTATCCACTATGTCCCTGTAGACAGCAGGATAGGACACCACAGGTTAGAGACGGGTTATCCACTATGTCCCTGTAGACAGCAGGATAGGACACCACAGGTTAGAGACAGGTTATCCACTATGTCCCTGTAGACAGCAGGATAGGACACCACAGGTTAGAGACAGGTTATCCACTATGTCCCTGTAGACAGCAGGATAGGACACCACAGGTTAGAGACAGGTTATCTACTATGTCCCTGTAGACAGCAGGATAGGACACCACAGGTTAGAGACGGGTTATCCACTATGTCCCTGTAGACAGCAGGATAGGACACCACAGGTTAGAGACAGGTTATCTACTATGTCCCTGTAGACAGCAGGATAGGACACCACAGGTTAGAGACGGGTTATCCACTATGTCCCTGTAGACAGCAGGATAGGACACCACAGGTTAGAGACAGGTTATCTACTATGTCCCTGTAGACAGCAGGATAGGATACCAACTCAGCTAATAATGTATTAATCTAGTAATGTATTAATCTAGTAACGTATTCAGCTAATAATGTATTAATCTAGTAACGTATTCCGCTAATAATATATTAATCTAGTAACGTATAAAATACATTTTTTGCCAGAGTTCTAATCAGTAAAATCAGGAGAAGAGAAACTGTTCCTGGAAAGAACATGGCTGTGTTCACACAGGCAGCCCAGTTCTGATCTTTTCACTAATTGATCTTTTGACCAATTAGACCAGCTGATGTGGGAACTGATGTGATTTCGTCAAAATACCAATTAGCAGTGGGGAAACAAAGATCCGAATCTGTCTGCCTGTGTGAATGCAGCCTCGGAGACCCGTTTCATCAGATAGGGGAGCAGATTCTTACTTGGCGGAGCGGATGTCGACGGTCCCCTTCAGTTTCTCCTCGCTGTCGCTCTCAAAGTACATGAGTTTATCGTCTCTCAGGACGAACCAACGCTGCTTCCAGTTCCTTCTGGACAGAGTGGACATGCCACCTCCCTTCTTATACAGCCAGCCACTCTTCAGACTGTCCTGCTTCGCCCTGAACCACATGAAGGTGTCGTCCTTCAATACACACCACCTCCGTCGCCACGGGATCATCAGTCCACCTGGAGAACAGGGGGGTGGGGGGGGTGGGGTTATGAACCAACTGACGTATTTAGAAATCCCTTTTCGACAACAGCAGTCATTACTAAGTGTTTTACACTGGTTTACAGAGAGCCGTGGAGAGGAAGACTTGTTATGACGATTAGTGACAAGAAATGTTGCAGTCTTTGCAGAATGTAGATTGTTAAAGGAAGATAACACAATATTCCACTCTCTGGTGGTGTACCAGCCAGCCAGCCAGCCAGAGGACTTACTGGTCTCTGGTGGTGTACCAGCCAGCCAGCCAGAGGACTTAC
This sequence comes from Salvelinus fontinalis, assembly GCF_029448725.1. Taxonomy (NCBI): domain Eukaryota; kingdom Metazoa; phylum Chordata; class Actinopteri; order Salmoniformes; family Salmonidae; genus Salvelinus; species Salvelinus fontinalis. The sequence continues at coordinate 49,674,747 of NC_074683.1, read as the reverse complement.
TGGTCTCTGGTGGTGTACCAGCCAGCCAGCCAGCCAGCCAGCCAGAGGACTTACTGGTCTCTGGTGGTCTACCAGCCAGCCAGAGGACTTACTGGTCTCTGGTGGTCTACCAGCAAGCCAGCCAGCCAGAGGACTTACTGGTCTCTGGTGGTGTACCAGCCAGCCAGCCAGAGGACTTACTGGTCTCTGGTGGTGTACCAGCCAGCCAGCCAGAGGACTTACTGGTCTCTGGTGGTGTACCAGCCAGCCAGCCAGAGGACTTACTGGTCTCTAGTGGTGTACCAGCCAGCCAGCCAGAGGACTTACTGGTCTCTAGTGGTCTACCAGTCAGCCAGAGGACTTACTGGTCTCTGGTGGTCTACCAGCAAGCCAGCCAGCCAGAGGACTTACTGGTCTCTGGTGGTCTACCAGCAAGCCAGCCAGCCAGAGGACTTACTGGTCTCTGGTGGAGTACCAGCCAGCCAGCCAGAGGACTTACTGGTCTCTGGTGGTGTACCAGCCAGCCAGCCAGAGGACTTACTGGTCTCTGGTGGTGTACCAGCCAGCCAGCCAGAGGACTTACTGGTCTCTGGTGGTGTACCAGCCAGCCAGCCAGAGGACTTACTGGTCTCTGGTGGTCTACCAGCCAGCCAGAGGACTTACTGGTCTCTGGTGGTCTACCAGCCAGCCAGAGGACTTACTGGTCTCTGGTGGTCTACCAGCCAGCCAGAGTACTTACTGGTCTCTGGTGGTGTACCAGCCAGCCAGCCAGAGGACTTACTGGTCTCTGGTGGTGTACCAGCCAGCCAGCCAGAGGACTTACTGGTCTCTGGTGGTGTACCAGCCAGCCAGAGGACTTACTGGTCTCTGGTGGTGTACCAGCCAGCCAGAGGACTTACTGGTCTCTGGTGGTCTACCAGCCAGCCAGAAGACTTACTGGTCTCTGGTGGTCTACCAGCAAGCCAGCCAGCCAGAGGACTTACTGGTCTCTGGTGGTGTACCAGCCAGCCAGCCAGAGGACTTACTGGTCTCTGGTGGTGTACCAGCCAGCCAGCCAGAGGACTTACTGGTCTCTGGTGGTGTACCAGCCAGCCAGCCAGAGGACTTACTGGTCTCTGGTGGTGTACCAGCCAGCCAGCCAGAGGACTTACTGGTCTCTGGTGGTGTACCAGCCAGCCAGCCAGCCAGCCAGCCAGAGGACTTACTGGTCTCTGGTGGTGTACCAGCCAGCCAGAGACTTACTGGTCTCTGGTGGTCTACCAGCCAGCCAGAGGACTTACTGGTCTCTGGCCGTCTACCAGCAAGCCAGCCAGCCAGAGGACTTACTGGTCTCTGGTGGTGTACCAGCCAGCCAGCCAGAGGACTTACTGGTCTCTGGTGGTGTACCAGCCAGCCAGCCAGAGGACTTACTGGTCTCTGGTGGTGTACCAGCCAGCCAGCCAGAGGACTTACTGGTCTCTGGTGGTGTACCAGCCAGCCAGCCAGAGGACTTACTGGTCTCTGGTGGTGTACCAGCCAGCCAGCCAGAGGACTTACTGGTCTCTGGTGGTGTACCAGCCAGCCAGCCAGAGGACTTACTGGTCTCTGGTGGTCTACCAGCCAGCCAGCCAGAGGACTTACTGGTCTCTGGTGGTCTACCAGCCAGCCAGCCAGAGGACTTACTGGTCTCTGGTGGTGTACCAGCCAGCCAGCCAGAGGACTTACTGGTCTCTGGTGGTCTACCAGCCAGCCAGCCAGAGGACTTACTGGTCTCTGGTGGTCTACCAGCCAGCCAGAGGACTTACTGGTCTCTGGTGGTCTACCAGCAAGCCAGCCAGCCAGAGGACTTACTGGTCTCTGGTGGTGTACCAGCCAGCCAGCCAGAGGACTTACTGGTCTCTGGTGGTGTACCAGCCAGCCAGCCAGAGGACTTACTGGTCTCTGGTGGTGTACCAGCCAGCCAGAGGACTTACTGGTCTCTGGTGGTGTACCAGCCAGCCAGAGGACTTACTGGTCTCTGGTGGTCTACCAGCCAGCCAGAGGACTTACTGGTCTCTGGTGGTCTACCAGCCAGCCAGAAGACTTACTGGTCTCTGGTGGTGTACCAGCCAGCCAGCCAGAGGACTTACTGGTCTCTGGTGGTGTACCAGCCAGCCAGCCAGAGGACTTACTGGTCTCTGGTGGTGTACCAGCCAGCCAGCCAGAGGACATACTGGTCTCTGGTGGTGTACCAGCCAGCCAGCCAGAGGACTTACTGGTCTCTGGTGGTGTACCAGCCAGCCAGCCAGAGGACTTACTGGTCTCTGGTGGTGTACCAGCCAGCCAGCCAGAGGACTTACTGGTCTCTGGTGGTGTACCAGCCAGCCAGCCAGAGGACTTACTGGTCTCTGGTGGTGTACCAGCCAGCCAGCCAGAGGACTTACTGGTCTCTGGTGGTGTACCAGCCAGCCAGCCAGAGGACTTACTGGTCTCTGGTGGTGTACCAGCCAGCCAGCCAGAGGACTTACTGGTCTCTGGTGGTGTACCAGCCAGCCAGCCAGAGGACTTACTGGTCTCTGGTGGTGTACCAGCCAGCCAGCCAGAGGACTTACTGGTCTCTGGTGGTGTACCAGCCAGCCAGCCAGAGGACTTACTGGTCTCTGGTGGTGTACCAGCCAGCCAGCCAGAGGACTTACTGGTCTCTGGTGGTCTACCAGCCAGCCAGAGGACTTACTGGTCTCTGGTGGTCTACCAGCCAGCCAGAGGACTTACTGGTCTCTGGTGGTGTACCAGCGAGCCAGCCAGAGGACTTACTGGTCTCTGGTGGTGTACCAGCCAGCCAGCCAGAGGACTTACTGGTCTCTGGTGGTGTACCAGCCAGCCAGCCAGAGGACTTACTGGTCTCTGGTGGTCTACCAGCCAGCCAGCCAGAGGACTTACTGGTCTCTGGTGGTCTACCAGCCAGCCAGAGGACTTACTGGTCTCTGGTGGTCTACCAGCAAGCCAGCCAGCCAGAGGACTTACTGGTCTCTGGTGGTGTACCAGCCAGCCAGCCAGAGGACTTACTGGTCTCTGGTGGTGTACCAGCCAGCCAGCCAGAGGACTTACTGGTCTCTGGTGGTGTACCAGCCAGCCAGAGGACTTACTGGTCTCTGGTGGTCTACCAGCCAGCCAGAGGACTTACTGGTCTCTGGTGGTCTACCAGCCAGCCAGAGGACTTACTGGTCTCTGGTGGTCTACCAGCCAGCCAGAAGACTTACTGGTCTCTGGTGGTCTACCAGCCAGCCAGAAGACTTACTGGTCTCTGGTGGTGTACCAGCCAGCCAGCCAGAGGACTTACTGGTCTCTGGTGGTGTACCAGCCAGCCAGCCAGAGGACTTACTGGTCTCTGGTGGTGTACCAGCCAGCCAGCCAGAGGACATACTGGTCTCTGGTGGTGTACCAGCCAGCCAGCCAGAGGACTTACTGGTCTCTGGTGGTGTACCAGCCAGCCAGCCAGAGGACTTACTGGTCTCTGGTGGTGTACCAGCCAGCCAGCCAGAGGACTTACTGGTCTCTGGTGGTGTACCAGCCAGCCAGCCAGAGGACTTACTGGTCTCTGGTGGTGTACCAGCCAGCCAGAGGACTTACTGGTCTCTGGTGGTCTACCAGCCAGCCAGAGGACTTACTGGTCTCTGGTGGTCTACCAGCCAGCCAGAAGACTTACTGGTCTCTGGTGGTGTACCAGCCAGCCAGCCAGAGGACTTACTGGTCTCTGGTGGTGTACCAATCAGCCAGCCAGAGGACTTACTGGTCTCTGGTGGTGTACCAGCCAGCCAGCCAGCCAGCCAGCCAGAGGACTTACTGGTCTCTGGTGGTGTACCAGCCAGCCAGAGACTTACTGGTCTCTGGTGGTCTACCAGCCAGCCAGAGGACTTACTGGTCTCTGGTGGTCTACCAGCAAGCCAGCCAGCCAGAGGACTTACTGGTCTCTGGTGGTGTACCAGCCAGCCAGCCAGCCAGAGGACTTACTGGTCTCTGGTGGTGTACCAGCCAGCCAGCCAGAGGACTTACTGGTCTCTGGTGGTCTACCAGCCAGCCAGCCAGAGGACTTACTGGTCTCTGGTGGTCTACCAGCCAGCCAGAGGACTTACTGGTCTCTGGTGGTCTACCAGCAAGCCAGCCAGCCAGAGGACTTACTGGTCTCTGGTGGTGTACCAGCCAGCCAGCCAGAGGACTTACTGGTCTCTGGTGGTGTACCAGCCAGCCAGCCAGAGGACTTACTGGTCTCTGGTGGTGTACCAGCCAGCCAGAGGACTTACTGGTCTCTGGTGGTGTACCAGCCAGCCAGAGGACTTACTGGTCTCTGGTGGTCTACCAGCCAGCCAGAGGACTTACTGGTCTCTGGTGGTCTACCAGCCAGCCAGAAGACTTACTGGTCTCTGGTGGTGTACCAGCCAGCCAGCCAGAGGACTTACTGGTCTCTGGTGGTGTACCAGCCAGCCAGCCAGAGGACTTACTGGTCTCTGGTGGTGTACCAGCCAGCCAGCCAGAGGACATACTGGTCTCTGGTGGTGTACCAGCCAGCCAGCCAGAGGACTTACTGGTCTCTGGTGGTGTACCAGCCAGCCAGCCAGAGGACTTACTGGTCTCTGGTGGTGTACCAGCCAGCCAGCCAGAGGACTTACTGGTCTCTGGTGGTGTACCAGCCAGCCAGCCAGAGGACTTACTGGTCTCTGGTGGTGTACCAGCCAGCCAGCCAGAGGACTTACTGGTCTCTGGTGGTGTACCAGCCAGCCAGCCAGAGGACTTACTGGTCTCTGGTGGTGTACCAGCCAGCCAGCCAGAGGACTTACTGGTCTCTGGTGGTGTACCAGCCAGCCAGCCAGAGGACTTACTGGTCTCTGGTGGTGTACCAGCCAGCCAGCCAGAGGACTTACTGGTCTCTGGTGGTGTACCAGCCAGCCAGCCAGAGGACTTACTGGTCTCTGGTGGTGTACCAGCCAGCCAGCCAGAGGACTTACTGGTCTCTGGTGGTGTACCAGCCAGCCAGCCAGAGGACTTACTGGTCTCTGGTGGTCTACCAGCCAGCCAGAGGACTTACTGGTCTCTGGTGGTCTACCAGCCAGCCAGAGGACTTACTGGTCTCTGGTGGTGTACCAGCGAGCCAGCCAGAGGACTTACTGGTCTCTGGTGGTGTACCAGCCAGCCAGCCAGAGGACTTACTGGTCTCTGGTGGTGTACCAGCCAGCCAGCCAGAGGACTTACTGGTCTCTGGTGGTCTACCAGCCAGCCAGCCAGAGGACTTACTGGTCTCTGGTGGTCTACCAGCCAGCCAGAGGACTTACTGGTCTCTGGTGGTCTACCAGCAAGCCAGCCAGCCAGAGGACTTACTGGTCTCTGGTGGTGTACCAGCCAGCCAGCCAGAGGACTTACTGGTCTCTGGTGGTGTACCAGCCAGCCAGCCAGAGGACTTACTGGTCTCTGGTGGTGTACCAGCCAGCCAGAGGACTTACTGGTCTCTGGTGGTCTACCAGCCAGCCAGAGGACTTACTGGTCTCTGGTGGTCTACCAGCCAGCCAGAGGACTTACTGGTCTCTGGTGGTCTACCAGCCAGCCAGAAGACTTACTGGTCTCTGGTGGTCTACCAGCCAGCCAGAAGACTTACTGGTCTCTGGTGGTGTACCAGCCAGCCAGCCAGAGGACTTACTGGTCTCTGGTGGTGTACCAGCCAGCCAGCCAGAGGACTTACTGGTCTCTGGTGGTGTACCAGCCAGCCAGCCAGAGGACATACTGGTCTCTGGTGGTGTACCAGCCAGCCAGCCAGAGGACTTACTGGTCTCTGGTGGTGTACCAGCCAGCCAGCCAGAGGACTTACTGGTCTCTGGTGGTGTACCAGCCAGCCAGCCAGAGGACTTACTGGTCTCTGGTGGTGTACCAGCCAGCCAGCCAGAGGACTTACTGGTCTCTGGTGGTGTACCAGCCAGCCAGAGGACTTACTGGTCTCTGGTGGTCTACCAGCCAGCCAGAGGACTTACTGGTCTCTGGTGGTCTACCAGCCAGCCAGAAGACTTACTGGTCTCTGGTGGTGTACCAGCCAGCCAGCCAGAGGACTTACTGGTCTCTGGTGGTGTACCAATCAGCCAGCCAGAGGACTTACTGGTCTCTGGTGGTGTACCAGCCAGCCAGCCAGCCAGCCAGCCAGAGGACTTACTGGTCTCTGGTGGTGTACCAGCCAGCCAGAGACTTACTGGTCTCTGGTGGTCTACCAGCCAGCCAGAGGACTTACTGGTCTCTGGTGGTCTACCAGCAAGCCAGCCAGCCAGAGGACTTACTGGTCTCTGGTGGTGTACCAGCCAGCCAGCCAGCCAGAGGACTTACTGGTCTCTGGTGGTGTACCAGCCAGCCAGCCAGAGGACTTACTGGTCTCTGGTGGTGTACCAGCCAGCCAGCCAGAGGACTTACTGGTCTCTGGTGGTGTACCAGCCAGCCAGCCAGAGGACTTACTGGTCTCTGGTGGTGTACCAGCCAGCCAGCCAGAGGACTTACTGGTCTCTGGTGGTGTACCAGCCAGCCAGCCAGAGGACTTACTGGTCTCTGGTGGTGTACCAGCCAGCCAGCCAGAGGACTTACTGGTCTCTGGTGGTGTACCAGCCAGCCAGCCAGAGGACTTACTGGTCTCTGGTGGTGTACCAGCCAGCCAGCCAGAGGACTTACTGGTCTCTGGTGGTGTACCAGCCAGCCAGCCAGAGGACTTACTGGTCTCTGGTGGTGTACCAGCCAGCCAGCCAGAGGACTTACTGGTCTCTGGTGGTCTACCAGCCAGCCAGAGGACTTACTGGTCTCTGGTGGTGTACCAGCGAGCCAGCCAGAGGACTTACTGGTCTCTGGTGGTGTACCAGCGAGCCAGCCAGAGGACTTACTGGTCTCTGGTGGTGTACCAGCCAGCCAGCCAGAGGACTTACTGGTCTCTGGTGGTGTACCAGCCAGCCAGCCAGAGGACTTACTGGTCTCTGGTGGTGTACCAGCCAGCCAGCCAGAGGACTTACTGGTCTCTGGTGGTGTACCAGCCAGCCAGCCAGAGGACTTACTGGTCTCTGGTGGTGTACCAGCCAGCCAGAGGACTTACTGGTCTCTGGTGGTGTACCAGCCAGCCAGCCAGAGGACTTACTGGTCTCTGGTGGTGTACCAGCCAGCCAGCCAGAGGACATACTGGTCTCTGGTGGTGTACCAGCCAGCCAGAGGACATACTGGTCTCTGGTGGTGTACCAGCCAGCCAGAGGACTTACTGGTCTCTGGTGGTGTACCAGCCAGCCAGCCAGAGGACTTACTGGTCTCTGGTGGTGTACCAGCCAGCCAGCCAGCCAGAGGACTTACTGGTCTCTGGTGGTCTACCAGCCAGCCAGAGGACTTACTGGTCTCTGGTGGTCTACCAGCCAGCCAGAGGACTTACTGGTCTCTGGTGGTCTACCAGCCAGCCAGAGGACTTACTGGTCTCTGGTGGTCTACCAGCCAGCCAGAGGACTTACTGGTCTCTGGTGGTGTACCAGCCAGCCAGCCAGAGGACTTACTGGTCTCTGGTGGTGTACCAGCCAGCCAGCCAGAGGACTTACTGGTCTCTGGTGGTGTACCAGCCAGCCAGCCAGAGGACTTACTGGTCTCTGGTGGTGTACCAGCCAGCCAGCCAGAGGACTTACTGGTCTCTGGTGGTGTACCAGCCAGCCAGCCAGAGGACTTACTGGTCTCTGGTGGTGTACCAGCCAGCCAGCCAGAGGACATACTGGTCTCTGGTGGTGTACCAGCCAGCCAGAGGACTTACTGGTCTCTGGTGGTGTACCAGCCAGCCAGCCAGAGGACTTACTGGTCTCTGGTGGTGTACCAGCCAGCCAGCCAGCCAGAGGACTTACTGGTCTCTGGTGGTCTACCAGCCAGCCAGAGGACTTACTGGTCTCTGGTGGTCTACCAGCCAGCCAGAGGACTTACTGGTCTCTGGTGGTCTACCAGCCAGCCAGAGGACTTACTGGTCTCTGGTGGTCTACCAGCCAGCCAGAGGACTTACTGGTCTCTGGTGGTGTACCAGCCAGCCAGAGGACTTACTGGTCTCTAGTGGTGTACCAGCCAGCCAGAGGACATACTGGTCTCTAGTGGTGTACCAGCCAGCCAGAGGACTTACTGGTCTCTAGTGGTGTACCAGCCAGCCAGAGGACTTACTGGTCTCTAGTGGTCTACCAGCCAGCCAGAGGACTTACTGGTCTCTAGTGGTGTACCAGCCAGCCAGAGGACTTACTGGTCTCTAGTGGTCTACCAGCCAGCCAGAGGAGTTACTGTTCTCTAGTGGTGTACCAGCCAGCCAGAGGACTTACTGGTCTCTAGTGGTGTACCAGCCAGCCAGAGGACTTACTGGTCTCTAGTGGTGTACCAGCCAGCCAGAGGACTTACTGGTCTCTAGTGGTGTACCAGCCAGCCAGAGGACTTACTGGTCTCTAGTGGTGTACCAGCCAGCCAGAGGACTTACTGGTCTCTAGTGGTGTACCAGCCAGCCAGAGGACTTACTGGTCTCTAGTGGTGTACCAGCCAGCCAGAGGACTTACTGGTCTCTAGTGGTGTACCAGCCACCCAGAGGACTTACTGGTCTCTAGTGGTGTACCAGCCAGCCAGAGGACTTACTGGTCTCTAGTGGTGTACCAGCCAGCCAGAGGACTTACTGGTCTCTAGTGGTGTACCAGCCAGCCAGAGGACTTACTGGTCTCTAGTGGTCTACCAGCCAGCCAGAGGACTTACTGGTCTCTAGTGGTGTACCAGCCAACCAGAGGACTTACTGGTCTCTAGTGGTGTACCAGCCAGCCAGAGGACTTACTGGTCTCTGTTGGTGTACCAGCCAGCCAGAGGACTTACTGGTCTCTAGTGGTGTACCAGCCAGCCAGAGGACTTACTGGTCTCTAGTGGTCTACCAGCCAGCCAGAGGACTTACTGGTCTCTAGTGGTGTACCAGCCAGCCAGAGGACTTACTGGTCTCTAGTGGTGTACCAGCCAGCCAGAGGACTTACTGGTCTCTAGTGGTCTACCAGCCAGCCAGAGGACTTACTGGTCTCTGGTGGTCTACCAGCCAGCCAGAGGACTTACTGGTCTCTGTTGGTCTACCAGCCAGCCAGAGGACTTACTGGTCTCTGGTGGTCTACCAGCCAGCCAGAGGACTTACTGGTCTCTGGTGGTCTACCAGCCAGCCAGAGGACTTACTGGTCTCTGGTGGTCTACCAGCCAGCCAGAGGACTTACTGGTCTCTGGTGGTCTACCAGCCAGCCAGAGGACTTACTGGTCTCTAGTGGTGTACCAGCCAGCCAGAGGACTTACTGGTCTCTAGTGGTGTACCAGCCAGCCAGAGGACATACTGGTCTCTAGTGGTGTACCAGCCAGCCAGAGGACTTACTGGTCTCTAGTGGTGTACCAGCCAGCCAGAGGACTTACTGGTCTCTAGTGGTCTACCAGCCAGCCAGAGGACTTACTGGTCTCTAGTGGTGTACCAGCCAGCCAGAGGACTTACTGGTCTCTAGTGGTGTACCAGCCAGCCAGAGGACTTACTGGTCTCTAGTGGTGTACCAGACAGCCAGAGGACTTACTGGTCTCTAGTGGTGTACCAGCCAGCCAGAGGACTTACTGGTCTCTAGTGGTGTACCAGCCAGCCAGAGGACTTACTGGTCTCTAGTGGTGTACCAGCCAGCCAGAGGACTTACTGGTCTCTAGTGGTGTACCAGACAGCCAGAGGACTTACTGGTCTCTAGTGGTGTACCAGCCAGCAAGAGGACTTACTGGTCTCTAGTGGTGTACCAGCCAGCCAGAGGACTTACTGGTCTCTAGTGGTGTACCAGCCAGCCAGAGGACTTACTGTTCTCTAGTGGTGTACCAGCCAGCCAGAGGACTTACTGGTCTCTAGTGGTGTACCAGCCAGCCAGAGGACATACTGGTCTCTAGTGGTGTACCAGCCAGCCAGAGGACTTACTGGTCTCTAGAGGTGTACCAGCCAGCCAGAGGACTTACTGGTCTCTGTTGGTCTACCAGCCAGCCAGAGGACTTACTGGTCTCTAGTGGTGTACCAGCCAGCCAGAGGACATACTGGTCTCTAGTGGTGTACCAGCCAGCCAGAGGACTTACTGGTCTCTGGTGGTGTACCAGCCAGCCAGCCAGAGGACTTACTGGTCTCTGGTGGTGTACCAGCCAGCCAGAGGACTTACTGGTCTCTGGTGGTGTACCAGCCAGCCAGAGGACTTACTGGTCTCTAGTGGTGTACCAGCCAGCCAGAGGACTTACTGGTCTCTAGTGGTGTACCAGCCAGCCAGAGGACTTACTGGTCTCTGTTGGTGTACCAGCCAGCCAGAGGACTTACTGGTCTCTAGTGGTCTACCAGCCAGCCAGAGGACTTACTGGTCTCTAGTGGTCTACCAGCCAGCCAGAGGACTTACTGGTCTCTAGTGGTCTACCAGCCAGCCAGAGGACTTACTGGTCTCTAGTGGTGTACCAGCCAGCCAGAGGACTTACTGGTCTCTAGTGGTGTACCAGCCAGCCAGAGGACATACTGGTCTCTAGTGGTGTACCAGCCAGCCAGAGGACTTACTGGTCTCTAGTGGTCTACCAGCCAGCCAGAGGACTTACTGGTCTCTAGTGGTGTACCAGCCAGCCAGAGGACTTACTGGTCTCTAGTGGTGTACCAGCCAGCCAGAGGACTTACTGGTCTCTAGTGGTGTACCAGACAGCCAGAGGACTTACTGGTCTCTAGTGGTGTACCAGCCAGCCAGAGGACTTACTGGTCTCTAGTGGTGTACCAGCCAGCCAGAGGACTTACTGGTCTCTGTTGGTGTACGAGCCAGCCAGAGGACTTACTGGTCTCTAGTGGTGTACCAGCCAGCCAGAGGACATACTGGTCTCTAGTGGTGTACCAGCCAGCCAGAGGACTTACTGGTCTCTAGTGGTGTACCAGCCAGCCAGAGGACTTACTGGTCTCTAGTGGTGTACCAGCCAGCCAGAGGACTTACTGGTCTCTAGTGGTGTACCAGACAGCCAGAGGACTTACTGGTCTCTAGTGGTGTACCAGCCAGCCAGAGGACTTACTGGTCTCTAGTGGTGTACCAGCCAGCCAGAGGACTTACTGGTCTCTAGTGGTGTACCAGCCAGCCAGAGGACTTACTGGTCTCTAGTGGTCTACCAGCCAGCCAGAGGACTTACTGGTCTCTAGTGGTCTACCAGCCAGCCAGAGGACTTACTGGTCTCTAGTGGTGTACCAGCCAGCCAGAGGACTTACTGGTCTCTAGTGGTGTACCAGCCAGCCAGAGGACTTACTGGTCTCTAGTGGTCTACCAGCCAGCCAGAGGACTTACTGGTCTCTAGTGGTCTACCAGCCAGCCAGAGGACTTACTGGTCTCTAGTGGTCTACCAGCCAGCCAGAGGACTTACTGGTCTCTGTTGGTGTACCAGCCAGCCAGAGGACTTACTGGTCTCTAGTGGTGTACCAGCCAGCCAGAGGACTTACTGGTCTCTAGTGGTGTACCAGCCAGCCAGAGGACTTACTGGTCTCTATTGGTCTACCAGCCAGCCAGAGGACTTACTGGTCTCTAGTGGTGTACCAGCCAGCCAGAGGACATACTGGTCTCTAGTGGTGTACCAGCCAGCCAGAGGACTTACTGGTCTCTAGTGGTGTACCAGCCAGCCAGAGGACTTACTGGTCTCTAGTGGTGTACCAGCCAGCCAGAGGACTTACTGGTCTCTAGTGGTGTACCAGCCAGCCAGAGGACTTACTGGTCTCTAGTGGTGTACCAGCCAGCCAGAGGACTTACTGGTCTCTAGTGGTGTACCAGCCAGCCAGAGGACATACTGGTCTCTAGTGGTGTACCAGCCAGCCAGAGGACTTACTGGTCTCTAGTGGTGTACCAGCCAGCCAGAGGACTTACTGGTCTCTAGTGGTGTACCAGCCAGCCAGAGGACTTACTGGTCTCTAGTGGTGTACCAGCCAGCCAGAGGACATACTGGTCTCTAGTGGTGTACCAGCCAGCCAGAGGACTTACTGGTCTCTAGTGGTGTACCAGCCAGCCAGAGGACTTACTGGTCTCTAGTGGTCTACCAGCCAGCCAGAGGACTTACTGGTCTCTAGTGGTGTACCAGCCAGCCAGAGGACATACTGGTCTCTAGTGGTGTACCAGCCAGCCAGAGGACTTACTGGTCTCTAGTGGTGTACCAGCCAGCCAGAGGACCACAACAATGTCTTCAGTGCAACATGAAACCCTCTACATGCCTGTCGGCCAGTGGTCCACCAGCTGACTGTCTCTCTGTCCAAACGTCTGGTTTCAGAGCACCTCAGAACAATGGGACTTTAATGGCAATATGGCAGGAGCAGCGAAAACAGCTGTTGGTTTTAACTGGCCGATCCATCAGTCCATCACCATCTAGCACCTCCCCCTCTTTGTGGATTTCGAGTTTGGGAAATCGGAAATTATGACTCTAAGAAATTGTTTTCACATATAAACTTTATATGTCCTAACTTAGAATCAACTGGGCTCTCCAAAAATAACATGGAGTTACATAGAACATTTCTTCTAATTGGTGATTTTCCATTGTCCAATCAAATGCAGCCGTCTTTCTCCCTCTCCCGCCTCTATTTTAACCACGCCCCCTCAGGCTCTATGCGCCTGCAATTCAAGCCTGTGGACGAGGTTACTCAGTACTCACCCTTCATGTACAGGTAGCTGTGGAAGTATGGAGGCCCAGAGCCGTTCAGAAGATTCACCCTCCCATTGGACACCTCCTCGTCTGTGTCCACATCGTTGCTCGTGTCACTGTCTATAAACTGAGACAACACACAGAGATTCATTATTACATAGCCATTTAGCAGACGCTCAGAGCCCAGTATCCAGGTGGAGGAAGCACCATGCTCAACCAACTGAGCCACCGTACAGAGGACCACCGTGCAGAGGGCCAGCGTGCAGAGGACCACCGCGCAGAGGGCCACCGCGCAGAGGACCACCGTGCAGAGGGCCACCGTGCAGAGGGCCACCGCGCAGAGGACCACCGCGCAGAGGATCACCGTGCAGAGGGCCACCGCGCAGAGGACCACCGCGCAAAGGATCACAGCGCAGAGGACCGCCGCGCAGAGGGCCGCCGCGCAGAGGGCCGCCGCGCAGAGGGCCGCCGCGCAGAGGGCCGCCGCGCAGAGGGCCGCCGCGCAGAGGGCCGCCGCACAGAGGGCCGCCGCACAGAGGGCCGCCGCACAGAGGGCCACCGCACAGAGGGCCACCGTACAGAGGGCCACCGTACAGAGGGCCACCGTACAGAGGTCCACCGTACAGAGGGCCACCGTGCAGAGGGCCAGCGTGCAGAGGGCCACCGTACAGAGGGCCACCGTACAGAGGGCCACCGTACAGAGGGCCACCGTGCAGAGGGCCACCGTGCAGAGGACCACCGTGCAGAGGACCACCGTCCAGAGGACCACCGTCCAGAGGACCACCGTCCAGAGGACCACCGTACAGAGGGCCACCGTACAGAGGGCCACCGTGCAGAGGGCCACCGTGCAGAGGGCCACCGTACAGAGGGCCAGCGTACAGAGGGCCACCTTGCAGAGGGCCACCTTGCAGAGGGCCACCTTGCAGAGGGCCACCGTGCAGAGGGCCACCGTGCAGAGGGCCAGCGTGCAGAGGGACACCGTGCAGAGGGCCACCGTGCAGAGGGCCACCGTGCAGAGGGCCACCGTGCAGAGGGCCACCGTGCAGAGGGCCACCGTGCAGAGGGCCACCGTGCAGAGGGCCACCGTGCAGAGGGCCACCGTGCAGAGGGCCACCGTGCAGAGGGCCACCGTGCAGAGGGCCACCGTGCAGAGGGCCACCGTGCAGAGGGCCACCGTACAGAGGGCCACCGTACAGAGGGCCACCGTACAAAGGGCCAGCGTACAGAGGGCTACCGTACAGAGGGCCACCGTACAGAGGGCCACCGTGCAGAGGGCCACCGTGCAGAGGGCCACCGTGCAGAGGGCCACCGTACAGAGGGCCACCGTACAGAGGGCCACCGTACAGAGGGCCACCGTACAGAGGGCCAGCGTACAAAGGGCCAGCGTACAGAGGGCTACCGCGCAGAGGACCACCGCGCAGAGGGACACCGTCCAGAGGACCACCGTCCAGAGGACCACCGTCCAGAGGACCACCGTACAGAGGGCCACCGTACAGAGGGCCACCGTGCAGAGGGCCAGCGTACAAAGGGCCAGCGTACAGAGGGCTACCGTGCAGAGGACCACCGCGCAGAGGGACACCGCGCAGAGGGCCACCGTGCAGAGGACCACCGTCCAGAGGACCACCGTGCAGAGGACCACCGTGCAGAGGACCACCGTGCAGAGGATCACCGCGCAGAGGGCCACCGCGCAGAGGGCCACCGCGCAGAGGGCCACCGCGCAGAGGGCCACCGCGCAGAGGGCCACCGCACAGAGGGCCACCGTACAGAGGGCCACCGTGCAGAGGGCCACCGTGCAGAGGGCCACCGTGCAGAGGACCACCGTCCAGAGGACCACCGTCCAGAGGACCACCGTCCAGAGGACCACCGTCCAGAGGACCACCGTACAGAGGGCCACCGTACAGAGGGCCACCGTGCAGAGGGCCACCGTGCATAGGGCCAGCGTACAGAGGGCCAGCGTACAGAGGGCCACCTTGCAGAGGGCCACCTTGCAGAGGGCCACCGTGCAGAGGGCCACCGTACAGAGGGCCAGCGTGCAGAGGGACACCGTGCAGAGGGCCACCGTGCAGAGGGCCACCGTACAGAGGGCCACCGTGCAGAGGGCCACCGTGCAGAGGGCCACCGTGCAGAGGGCCACCGTGCAGAGGGCCACCGTGCAGAGGGCCACCGTGCAGAGGGCCACCGTACAGAGGGCCACCGTACAGAGGGCCACCGTACAAAGGGCCAGCGTACAGAGGGCTACCGTACAGAGGGCCACCGTACAGAGGGCCACCGTGCAGAGGGCCACCGTGCAGAGGGCCACCGTGCAGAGGGCCACCGTGCAGAGGGCCACCGTACAGAGGGCCACCGTACAGAGGGCCACCGTACAGAGGGCCAGCGTACAAAGGGCCAGCGTACAGAGGGCTACCGTGCAGAGGGACACCGCGCAGAGGGCCACCGTGCAGAGGACCACCGTCCAGAGGACCACCGTGCAGAGGACCACCGTGCAGAGGACCACCGCGCAGAGGATCACCGCGCAGAGGGCCACCGCGCAGAGGGCCACCGCGCAGAGGGCCGCCGCGCAGAGGGCCGCCGCGCAGAGGGCCGCCGCGCAGAGGGCCGCCGCACAGAGGGCCGCCGCACAGAGGGCCGCCGCACAGAGGGCCACCGTACAGAGGGCCACCGTGCAGAGGGCCACCGTGCAGAGGGCCACCGTGCAGAGGGCCACCGTGCAGAGGGCCAGCGTGCAGAGGGCCACCGTACAGAGGGCCACCGTACAGAGGGCCACCGTACAGAGGGCCACCGTACAGAGGGCCACCGTACAGAGGGCCACCGTGCAGAGGGCCACCGTGCAGAGGGCCACCGTGCAGAGGACCACCGTGCAGAGGACCACCGTCCAGAGGACCACCGTCCAGAGGACCACCGTACAGAGGGCCACCGTACAGAGGGCCACCGTGCAGAGGGCCACCGTGCAGAGGGCCACCGTACAGAGGGCCAGCGTACAGAGGGCCACCTTGCAGAGGGCCACCTTGCAGAGGGCCACCGTACAGAGGGCCAGCGTACAGAGGGACACCGTGCAGAGGGCCACCGTGCAGAGGGCCACCGTGCAGAGGGCCACCGTGCAGAGGGCCACCGTGCAGAGGGCCACCGTACAGAGGGCCACCGTACAGAGGGCCACCGTACAGAGGGCCACCATACAAAGGGCCAGCGTACAGAGGGCTACCGTACAGAGGGCCACCGTGCAGAGGGCCACCGTGCAGAGGGCCACCGCATCTACTTTGTGCATGACACGTCATTTATCCAACAATTGTTTACAGACAGATTATTTCACTGTATCACAATTCCAGTGGGTCAGAAGTTTACATACACTAAGTTGACTGTGCCTTTAAACAGCTTGGGAAATTCCAGAAAATGATGTCATGGCTTTAGAAGCTTCTGATAGGCCAATTGACATCATCTGAGTCAATTGGAGGTGTACCTGTGGATGTATTTCAAGGCCTATCTTCAAACTCAGTGCCTCTTTGCTTGACATCATGGGAAAATCAAAAGAAATCAGACTAGACATCAGATAAACTGGTGTAAACCTCCACAAGTCTGGTTCATCCTTGGGAGGAATTTCCAAAAGCCTGAAGGTACCACGTTCATCTGTACAAACAATAGTACGCAAGTATAAACACCATGGGACCAGGCAGCCGTCATACCGCTCAGGAAGGAGACACGTTCTGTCTCCTAGAGTTGAACGTACTTTGGTGCGAAAAGTGCAAATCAATCCCACAACAACAGCTGTGAAGATGCTGGAGGACACCGGTACAAAAGTATCTATATCCACAGTAAAACTGGTCCTATATCGACATAACCTGAAAGGCCGCTCAGCAAGGAAGAAGCCACTGCTCCAAAACCGCCATAAAAAAGCCAGACTACAGTTTCCAACTTCACATGGGGACAAAGATTGTAGTTTTTGGAGAAATGTCCTCTGATCTGATGAAACAAAAATAGAACTGTTTGGCCATAATGACCATCGTTATGTTTGGAGGAAAAAGGGGGATGCTTGCAAGCCGAAGAACACCATCCCAACCGTGAAGCACGGGGGTGGCAGCATCATGTTGTGGGGGTGCTTTGCTGCAGGAGGGACTGGTGCACTTCACAAAATAGATGGCATCATGAGGTAGGAAAATTATGTGGAAATATTGAAGCAACATCTCAAGACATCAGTCAGGAAGTTAAAGCTTGGTCGCAAATGGGTCTTCCAAATGGGACAACGACCCCAAGCATACTTCCAAAGTTGTGGCAAAATGGCTTAAGGACAACAAAGTCAAGGTATTGGAGTGGCCATCACAAAGCCCTGACCTCAATCCTATAGAACATTTGTGGGAAGAACTGAAAACACGTGTGTGAGCAAGGAGGCCTACAAACCTGACTCAGTTACATCAGCTCTGTCAGGAGGAATGGGCCAACATTCACCCAATTTATTGTGGGAAGCTTGTGGAAAGCTACCCGAAACGTTTGACCCAAGTTAAACAATTTAAAGGCAATGCTACCAAATACTAATTGAGTGTATGTAAACTTCTGACCCACTGGGAATGTGATGAAAGAAATAAAAGCTGAAATAAATCATTCTCTCTACTATTATTCTGACATTTCACATTCTTAAAATAAAGTGGCGATCCTAACTGACCTAAAACAGGGAATTCTTACTCGGATTAAATGTCAGGATTTGTGAAAAACTGAGTTTAAATGTATTTGGCTGAGGTGTACGTAAACTTCCGACTTCAACTGTAGGTGGCGCAGTAGTGTGTAGTTGGTAAAGTAGTGTGTTAATAATAATAAAGTATGTTAATAACATATAAATGTAGTACAGGTTTGTAAACACGCTACTCACAGAGTCTGAGCTGCCTCTGAAGGAGTCCAGGCTGTTCTGAGTACAGGACGATTTCCTCAGCACCTCATCAGTAGCGTGTCCGTCCGTGATACTGGCTCCGTCTCCAGAGCCTGTACTTCCCTGCACCTCCTCAAACTCCTCCTGGTCACAGCCTGACTCTGTGTCTGGTACGATGCTGAATGACACCTCCTCTCTGACCTCCCTGGCCCCTGGGACAGGAACAGTGGGCACTCGCTGTACTCTCCTGACTGGCACAGCCTCTGGGAATCTGTCGGGTATCACGTCTATTCTAGTTGGCATAACATCGACCCTGGCGCAGGGTCTGTCGTGTACCACGTCCACTCTTCTGGGCACACTGTTGGTCTCTGGAGCCACCTCTATTCTCCTGGTGGGTTGGTGACAGAGAGCCTTACCACCTCCGTTGGTGAGGGCAGGGAGAGGAGGAGCAGGGTGGTGTGTAGGGACAATAGAGGTGAGGGGGTAGTAAACAGGGGGGCAACATGGGGCCTGTGAGAGGGCCTGTGCTACCAGACTCTCAGCGAAGGCCGGAGGAGAAGGAGGGAGAGTGGAGAAGACCTCCTGGTCCAGAGGAACCTCCACGGGGAGATGGAAGTCTGGCAGGAGGATACCGCTACCGGGACACTCCTCCTCAGCATGGAAGCCCTCGTCCACCTCCTCCTCCACCTCGGCCCGGGCCAGGGGAGCGGTGCTCTCTGAGGGGTCGTGGAGGTTCTCCTCGCTGGACAAACTCTGTTCCAGACCCCCAAAGTCCAGGAGCTCCAGGAACTCTGTGGCCACGCGAGACGCCTCCTTCTCCAGCCGGTAGATCTCTGCATCCCTCCTCTGCCGGAGCTCCTCCCTGCTCCCTCTCAGGCCGTCCCCTAACATTGACACCCCGTCCTCCTTCTGGCGCTGCAGACGCTCAATCTCTTTCTCCAGCCGAAGGATCTCCTCCATCTGACGGGACTCCTCCTCAGAGGTGTGGGGGGGCAGGGAGTAGGACAGGGACACCTCCTTATGGGGAGCAGGAGAATCCATCCCCAGGGAGTTCCTAAGTGGAGAGAAGAAGAGGAAAATGATTAGAAGACGGAGAGTAAAGTTTGCTGTAGACAGACTGGAATGACAGCCGGCACACTGCTACTAGTGTACCTGTTGTTGGCTGTAGCGTTCTCCTCGTCTTCTCCTTGCTGTCCGTTGCAAAGCTCCTCCTCCTTTCTCTTCGCTGCTTCCTGCTCCTTTCGTAGTCTCAGTTTCTCCTCCTCCTTCCTCCTCACCTCCTCCAGCTCCAACACTCTCCGTCTCTCATCCTTCCTCAACTCCTCCAGCTCCAACACCCTCCGTGTCTCCTCCTCCTTCCTCCTCCTCAACTCCTCCAGCTCCAACACCCTCCGTGTCTCCTCCTCCTTCCTCCTCAACTCCTCCAGCTCCAACACCCTCCGTGTCTCCTCCTCCTTCCTCCTCCTCAACTCCTCCAGCTCCAACACCCTCCGTGTCTCCTCCTCCTTCCTCCTCCTCAACTCCTCCAGCTCCAACACCCTCCGTGTCTCCTCCTCCTTCTTCCTCCTCAACTCCTCCAGCTCCAACACCCTCCGTGTCTCCTCCTCCTCTCGTCTCTTTTCTTCCTCCAGCCTCCTAGTCTCCCCCTCTACCTGCCTTCTCTCCTCCTCCTCCTCCCTCCTCTTCTTCTCCTCAGAGAGGTGGCGATAGAGGCCTCGGGCCAGCCGACCACGCTGGTGTTTCTGTAGAATGACAGCGGCGGTGCGGAGACGAAGGAACACGCGTCTCCAGAAGTGAGCCCTGTAGTTCTTCTGGATAGTGACGGTGCTGACAAGCACCCTCTTATAGCGCTTCCTACAGGAGGGGAAACACAATGTGGGGACAAGGACAAGACATACTGTCAGTCACTGTCTCCTACAGCGCTTCCTACAAGAGAGGGGACAACACAATGTGGGGACAAGGACAAGACATACTGTCAGTCACTATCTCCTACAGCGCTTCCTACAAGAGAGGGGACAACACAATGTGGGGACAAGGACAAGACATACTGTCAGTCACTATCTCCTACAGCGCTTCCTACAAGAGAGGGGACAACACAATGTGGGGACAAGGACAAGACATACTGTCAGTCACTGTCTCCTACAGCGCTTCCTACAAGAGAGGGGACAACACAAGTCACTGGCTGTCCACCTTTCAAACACTATCTCCTGGACCACCCACCAGGCCCTGCATCTCTGCCCAGAACCTCCACCGTGACCCAGGCCGCCACAGCCCCACGGAGACCTCTCTCCCAACCATCTGGGGACTGGGTGACCTTGCCCACTATGTAAAAGGGGAGAGGGGACTTCATCACGTTCCATGGAGGGCTAATTTACACATCTGGCCCAGGGAGCTGACGTGGTGGGGGGTGGGAGGGGGTCTGTCTAGACGCCTGAACGCGCTCTCTGATTTATGCTGTGTCTCTTGTCTCTGTCAGGGCAGAATGTCTCTGATTTATGCTGTGTCTCTGTCAGGGCAGAATGTCTCTCTGATTTATGCTGTGTCTCTTGTCTCTCACAGGGCAGAATGTCTCTCTGATTTATGCTGTGTCTCTGTCAGGGCAGAATGTCTCTCTGATTTATGCTCTGTCTCTGTCTCTCACAGGGCAGAATGTCTCTGATTTATGCTCTCTCTTGTCTCTGTCAGGGCAGAATGTCTCTGATTTATGCTCTGTCTCTGTCAGGGCAGAATGTCTCTCTGATTTATGCTCTGTCTCTGTCTCTCACAGGGCAGAATGTCTCTGATTTATGCTCTCTCTTGTCTCTGTCAGGGCAGAATGTCTCTGATTAATGCTCTGTCTCTGTCAGGGCAGAATGTCTCTGATTTATGCTCTGTCTCTGTCAGGGCAGAATGTCTCTGATTTATGCTCTGTCTCTGTCAGGGCAGAATGTCTCTGATTTATGCTCTGTCTCTGTCAGGGCAGAATGTCTCTGATTTATGCTCTGTCTCTGTCAGGGCAGAATGTCTCTGATTTATGCTCTCTCTTGTCTCTGTCAGGGCAGAATGTCTCTCTGATTTATGCTCTGTCTCGTCTCTGTCAGGGCAGAATGTTCAAACAATTTGTTGTTGTTCAAACAATAACTAGATCAACTCTACAAAATAACATGGTCGAGTACAATAGGATGGACACGTGTGGTGACTGTCTGCTAATGGTGTTTCTAAATGGTAGTCAGCGGACCGTCAGAGGGAAGATGAACACTGAGGGACTGTCTGCTAATGTGTTCCTAAATGGTAGTCAGCGGGAAGATGAACACTGAGGGACTGTCTGCTAATGTGTTTCTAAATGGTAGTCAGCGGACAGTCAAATGGAAGATGAACACTGAGGGACTGTCTGCTAATGTGTTTCTAAATGGTAGTCAGTGGAGAGTCAGCGGGAAGATGAACACTGAGGGACTGTCTGTTAATGGTGTTTCTGAATGGTAGTCAGCGGACCGTCAGAGGGAAGATGAACACTGAGAGACTGTCTGCTAATGTGTTCCTAAATGGTAGTCAGCGGACCGTCAGCGGGAAGATGAACACTGAGGGGCTGTCTGCTAATGTGTTCCTAAATGGTAGTCAGCGGACCGTCAGCGGGAAGATGAACACTGAGGGACTGTCTGCTAATGTGTTCCTAAATGGTAGTCAGCAGGAAGATGAACACTGAGGGACTGTCTGCTAATGGTGTTTCTAAATGGTAGTCAGCGGACCGTCAGAGGGAAGATGAACACTGAGGGACTGTCTGCTAATGTGTTTCTAAATGGTAGTCAGTGGAGAGTCAGCGGGAAGATGAACACTGAGGGACTGTCTGCTAATGGTGTTTCTAAATGGTAGTCAGCGGGAAGATGAACACTGAGGGACTGTCTGCTAATGGTGTTTCTAAATGGTAGTCAGCAGACAGTCAGCGGGAAGATGAACACTGAGGGGCTGTCTGCTAATGGTGTTTCTAAATGGTAGTCAGCGGACCGTCAGAGAGAAGATGAACACTGAGGGACTTTCTGCTAATGTGTTTCTAAATGGTAGTCAGCGGGAAGATGAACACTGAGGGGCTGTCTGCTAATGGTGTTTCTGAATGGTAGTCAGCGGACCGTCAGAGGGAAGATGAACACTGAGGGACTGTCTGCTAATGTGTTCCTAAATGGTAGTCAGCGGGAAGATGAACACTGAGGGGCTGTCTGCTAATGGTGTTTCTAAATGGTAGTCAGCGGACCGTCAGAGGGAAGATGAACACTGAGGGACTGTCTGCTAATGGTGTTTCTAAATGGTAGTCAGCGGACCGTCAGAGGGAAGATGAACACTGAGGGACTGTCTGCTAAGGTGTTCCTAAATGGTACTCAGCGGGAAGATAAACACTGAGGGACTGTCTGCTAATGTGTTCTAAATGGTAGTCAGCGGGAAGATAAACACTGAGGGACTGTCTGCTAATGTGTTTCTAAATGGTAGTCAGCGGAGAGTCAGAGGGAAGATGAACACTGAGGGGCTGTCTGCTAATGTGTTCCTAAATGGTAGTCAGCGGGAAGATAAACACTGAGGGGCTGTCTGCTAATGTGTTCCTAAATGGTAGTCAGCGGGAAGATGAACACTGAGGGACTGTCTGCTAATGTGTTTCTAAATGGTAGTCAGCGGACCGTCAGAGAGAAGATGAACACTGAGGGATTGTCTGCTAATGTGTTCCTAAATGGTAGTCAGCAGACAGTCAGCGGGAAGATAAACACTGAGGGACTGTCTGCTAATGTGTTCCTAAATGGTAGTCAGCGGACCGTCAGAGGGAAGATGATCACTGAGGGACTGTCTGCTAATGTGTTTCTAAATGGTAGTCAGCGGGAAGATGAACACTGAGGGACTGTCTGCTAATGTGTTCCTAAATGGTAGTCAGCGGACCGTCAGAGGGAAGATGAACACTGAGGCGCTGTCTGCTAATGTGTTCCTAAATGGTAGTCAGCAGACAGTCAGCGGGAAGATGAACACTGAGGGGCTGTCTGCTAATGTGTTCCTAAATTGTAGTCAGCAGACAGTCAGCGGGAAGATGAACACTGAGGGACTGTCTGCTAATGTGTTCCTAAATGGTAGTCAGCAGACAGTCAGAGGGAAGATGAACACTGAGGGGCTGTCTGCTAATGTGTTCCTAAATGGTAGTCAGCGGGAAGATGAACACTGAGGGGCTGTCTGCTAATGTGTTCCTAAATGGTAGTCAGCGGGAAGATGAACACTGAGGGGCTGTCTGCTAATGTGTTCCTAAATGGTAGTCAGCGGGAAGATGAACACTGAGGGACTGTCTGCTAATGGTGTTTCTGAATGGTAGTCAGCGGACCGTCAGAGGGAAGATGAACACTGAGGGACTGTCTGCTAATGTGTTTCTAAATGGTAGTCAGTGGACCGTCAGAAGGAAGATGAACACTGAGGGGCTGTCTGCTAATGTGTTCCTAAATGGTACTCAGCGGGAAGATAAACACTGAGGGACTGTCTGCTAATGTGTTCTAAATGGTAGTCAGCGGGAAGATAAACACTGAGGGACTGTCTGCTAATGTGTTTCTAAATGGTAGTCAGCGGAGAGTCAGAGGGAAGATGAACACTGAGGGGCTGTCTGCTAATGTGTTCCTAAATGGTAGTCAGCGGGAAGATGAACACTGAGGGACTGTCTGCTAATGTGTTTCTAAATGGTAGTCAGCGGACCGTCAGAGAGAAGATGAACACTGAGGGACTGTCTGCTAATGTGTTTCTAAATGGTAGTCAGCGGAGAGTCAGAGGGAAGATGAACACTGAGGGGCTGTCTGCTAATGTGTTCCTAAATGGTAGTCAGCGGGAAGATGAACACTGAGGGACTGTCTGCTAATGTGTTTCTAAATGGTAGTCAGCGGACCGTCAGAGAGAAGATGAACACTGAGGGACTGTCTGCTAATGTGTTTCTAAATGGTAGTCAGCGGGAAGATGAACACTGAGGGGCTGTCTGCTAATGTGTTCCTAAATGGTACTCAGCGGGAAGATAAACACTGAGGGACTGTCTGCTAATGTGTTCTAAATGGTAGTCAGCGGGAAGATAAACACTGAGGGACTGTCTGCTAATGTGTTTCTAAATGGTAGTCAGCGGAGAGTCAGAGGGAAGATGAACACTGAGGGGCTGTCTGCTAATGTGTTCCTAAATGGTAGTCAGCGGGAAGATGAACACTGAGGGACTGTCTGCTAATGTGTTCCTAAATGGTAGTCAGCGGACCGTCAGAGGGAAGATGATCACTGAGGGACTGTCTGCTAATGTGTTTCTAAATGGTAGTCAGCGGGAAGATGAACACTGAGGGACTGTCTGCTAATGTGTTCCTAAATGGTAGTCAGCGGACCGTCAGAGGGAAGATGAACACTGAGGGGCTGTCTGCTAATGTGTTCCTAAATGGTAGTCAGCAGACAGTCAGCGGGAAGATGAACACTGAGGGGCTGTCTGCTAATGTGTTCCTAAATTGTAGTCAGCAGACAGTCAGCGGGAAGATGAACACTGAGGGACTGTCTGCTAATGTGTTCCTAAATGGTAGTCAGCAGACAGTCAGAGGGAAGATGAACACTGAGGGGCTGTCTGCTAATGTGTTCCTAAATGGTAGTCAGCGGGAAGATGAACACTGAGGGGCTGTCTGCTAATGTGTTCCTAAATGGTAGTCAGCGGGAAGATGAACACTGAGGGGCTGTCTGCTAATGTGTTCCTAAATGGTAGTCAGCGGGAAGATGAACACTGAGGGGCTGTCTGCTAATGTGTTCCTAAATGGTAGTCAGCGGGAAGATGAACACTGAGGGGCTGTCTGCTAATGTGTTCCTAAATGGTAGTCAGCGGGAAGATGAACACTGAGGGACTGTCTGCTAATGGTGTTTCTGAATGGTAGTCAGCGGACCGTCAGAGGGAAGATGAACACTGAGGGACTGTCTGCTAATGTGTTTCTAAATGGTAGTCAGTGGACCGTCAGAAGGAAGATGAACACTGAGGGGCTGTCTGCTAATGTGTTCCTAAATGGTAGTCAGCGGGAAGATGAACACTGAGGGACTGTCTGCTAATGTGTTTCTAAATGGTAGTCAGCGGACCGTCAGAGAGAAGATGAACACTGAGGGACTGTCTGCTAATGTGTTTCTAAATGGTAGTCAGCGGGAAGATGAACACTGAGGGGCTGTCTGCTAATGTGTTCCTAAATGGTAGTCAGCGGACAGTCAGCGGGAAGATGAACACTGAGGGACTGTCTGCTAATGGTGTTTCTGAATGGTAGTCAGCAGACCGTCAGATGGAAGATGAACACTGAGGGGCTGTCTGCTAATGTGTTCCTAAATGGTACTCAGCGGGAAGATAAACACTGAGGGACTGTCTGCTAATGTGTTCTAAATGGTAGTCAGCGGGAAGATAAACACTGAGGGACTGTCTGCTAATGTGTTTCTAAATGGTAGTCAGCGGACCGTCAGAGAGAAGATGAACACTGAGGGACTGTCTGCTAATGTGTTTCTAAATGGTAGTCAGCGGGAAGATGAACACTGAGGGGCTGTCTGCTAATGTGTTCCTAAATGGTACTCAGCGGGAAGATAAACACTGAGGGACTGTCTGCTAATGTGTTCTAAATGGTAGTCAGCGGGAAGATAAACACTGAGGGACTGTCTGCTAATGTGTTTCTAAATGGTAGTCAGCGGAGAGTCAGAGGGAAGATGAACACTGAGGGGCTGTCTGCTAATGTGTTCCTAAATGGTAGTCAGCGGGAAGATAAACACTGAGGAACTGTCTGCTAATGTGTTCCTAAATGGTAGTCAGCGGACCGTCAGAGGGAAGATGAACACTGAGGGACTGTCTGCTAATGTGTTTCTAAATGGTAGTCAGCGGACCGTCAGAGAGAAGATGAACACTGAGGGACTGTCTGCTAATGTGTTCCTAAATGGTAGTCAGCAGACAGTCAGCGGGAAGATAAACACTGAGGGACTGTCTGCTAATGTGTTCCTAAATGGTAGTCAGCGGACCGTCAGAGGGAAGATGATCACTGAGGGACTGTCTGCTAATGTGTTTCTAAATGGTAGTCAGCGGGAAGATGAACACTGAGGGACTGTCTGCTAATGTGTTCCTAAATGGTAGTCAGCGGACCGTCAGAGGGAAGATGAACACTGAGGGGCTGTCTGCTAATGTGTTCCTAAATGGTACTCAGCGGGAAGATAAACACTGAGGGACTGTCTGCTAATGTGTTCTAAATGGTAGTCAGCGGGAAGATAAACACTGAGGGACTGTCTGCTAATGTGTTTCTAAATGGTAGTCAGCGGAGAGTCAGAGGGAAGATGAACACTGAGGGGCTGTCTGCTAATGTGTTCCTAAATGGTAGTCAGCGGGAAGATGAACACTGAGGGACTGTCTGCTAATGTGTTTCTAAATGGTAGTCAGCGGACCGTCAGAGAGAAGATGAACACTGAGGGACTGTCTGCTAATGTGTTTCTAAATGGTAGTCAGCGGGAAGATGAACACTGAGGGGCTGTCTGCTAATGTGTTCCTAAATGGTAGTCAGCGGACAGTCAGCGGGAAGATGAACACTGAGGGACTGTCTGCTAATGGTGTTTCTGAATGGTAGTCAGCAGACCGTCAGATGGAAGATGAACACTGAGGGGCTGTCTGCTAATGTGTTCCTAAATGGTACTCAGCGGGAAGATAAACACTGAGGGACTGTCTGCTAATGTGTTCTAAATGGTAGTCAGCGGGAAGATAAACACTGAGGGACTGTCTGCTAATGTGTTTCTAAATGGTAGTCAGCGGAGAGTCAGAGGGAAGATGAACACTGAGGGGCTGTCTGCTAATGTGTTCCTAAATGGTAGTCAGCAGACAGTCAGCGGGAAGATGAACACTGAGGGACTGTCTGCTAATGGTGTTTCTGAATGGTAGTCAGCAGACCGTCAGATGGAAGATGAACACTGAGGGGCTGTCTGCTAATGTGTTCCTAAATGGTACTCAGCGGGAAGATAAACACTGAGGGACTGTCTGCTAATGTGTTTCTAAATGGTAGTCAGCGGACCGTCAGAGAGAAGATGAACACTGAGGGACTGTCTGCTAATGTGTTTCTAAATGGTAGTCAGCGGGAAGATGAACACTGAGGGGCTGTCTGCTAATGGTGTTTCTGAATGGTAGTCAGCGGACAGTCAGAGGGAAGATGAACACTGAGGGACTGTCTGCTAATGTGTTCCTAAATGGTAGTCAGCAGACAGTCAGAGGGAAGATGAACACTGAGGGACTGTCTGCTAATGTGTTCCTAAATGGTAGTCAGCGGGAAGATGAACACT
Source organism: Salvelinus fontinalis (assembly GCF_029448725.1). Classification (NCBI taxonomy): domain Eukaryota; kingdom Metazoa; phylum Chordata; class Actinopteri; order Salmoniformes; family Salmonidae; genus Salvelinus; species Salvelinus fontinalis. The sequence continues at coordinate 49,647,989 of NC_074683.1, read as the reverse complement.
GAGGGGCTGTCTGCTAATGTGTTCCTAAATGGTAGTCAGCAGACAGTCAGCGGGAAGATGAACACTGAGGGACTGTCTGCTAATGTGTTCCTAAATGGTAGTCAGCGGACCGTCAGAGGGAAGATGAACACTGAGGGACTGTCTGCTAATGTGTTTCTAAATGGTAGTCAGCGGACCGTCAGAGGGAAGATGAACACTGAGGGACTGTCTGCTAATGTGTTTCTAAATGGTAGTCAGCGGGAAGATGAACAGAGGGACTGTCTGCTAATGTGTTCCTAAATGGTAGTCAGCAGACCGTCAGCGAGAAGATGAACACTGAGGGACTGTCTGCTAATGTGTTTCTAAATGGTAGTCAGTGGACCGTCAGAAGGAAAATGAACACTGAGGGACTGTCTGCTAATGTGTTCCTAAATGGTAGTCAGCAGACAGTCAGAGGGAAGATGAACACTGAGGGACTGTCTGCTAATGTGTTTCTAAATGGTAGTCAGCGGGAAGATGAACACTGAGGGGCTGTCTGCTAATGTGTTCCTAAATGGTAGTCAGCAGACAGTCAGCGGGAAGATGAACATTGAGGGGATGTCTGCTAATGTGTTCCTAAATGGTAGTCAGCAGACAGTCAGCGGGAAGATGAACACTGAGGGACTGTCTGCTAATGTGTTTCTAAATGGTAGTCAGCGGGAAGATGAACACTGAGGGGCTGTCTGCTAATGTGTTCCTAAATGGTAGTCAGCAGACAGTCAGCGGGAAGATGAACACTGAGGGGCTGTCTGCTAATGTGTTTCTGAATGGTAGTCAGCGGGAAGATGAACACTGAGGGGCTGTCTGCTAATGTGTTCCTAAATGGTAGTCAGCAGACAGTCAGCGGGAAGATGAACATTGAGGGGATGTCTGCTAATGTGTTCCTAAATGGTAGTCAGCGGGAAGATGAACACTGAGGGACTGTCTGCTAATGTGTTCCTAAATGGTAGTCAGCGGACCATCAGAGTGAAGATGAACACTGAGGGACTGTCTGCTAATGTGTTTCTAAATGGTAGTCAGCGGACCGTCAGATGGAAGATGAACACTGAGGGACTGTCTGCTAATGTGTTTCTAAATGGTAGTCAGCCGGAAGATGAACACTGAGGGGCTGTCTGCTAATGTGTTCCTAAATGGTAGTCAGCGGACCGTCAGAGGGAAGATGAACACTGAGGGGCTGTCTGCTAATGGTGTTTCTAAATAGTAGTCAGCGGACCGTCAGAGAGAAGATGAACACTGAGGGACTGTCTGCTAATGTGTTCCTAAATGGTAGTCAGCAGACAGTCAGAGGGAAGATGAACACTGAGGGACTGTCTGCTAATGTGTTCCTAAAGGGTAGTCAGCAGACAGTCAGAGGGAAGATGAACACTGAGGGGCTGTCTGCTAATGTGTTTCTAAATGGTAGTCAGCGGACCGTCAGAGGGAAGATAAACACTGAGGGGCTGTCTGCTAATGGTGTTTCTAAATGGTAGTCAGCGGACCGTCAGAGAGAAGATGAACACTGAGGGACTGTCTGCTAATGTGTTTCTAAATGGTAGTCAGCGGGAAGATGAACACTGAGGGGCTGTCTGCTAATGTGTTTCTAAATGGTAGTCAGCGGGAAGATGAACACTGAGGGGCTGTCTGCTAATGTGTTTCTAAATGGAAGTCAGCGGGAAGATGAACACTGAGGGACTGTCTGCTAATGTGTTCCTAAATGGTAGTCAGCGGACAGTCAGCGGGAAGATGAACACTGAGGGGCTGTCTGCTAATGTGTTTCTAAATGGTAGTCAGTGGACCGTCAGAAGGAAGATGAACACTGAGGGACTGTCTGCTAATGTGTTCCTAAATGGTAGTCAGCAGACAGTCAGAGGGAAGATGAACACTGAGGGACAGTCTGCTAATGTGTTTCTAAATGGTAGTCAGCAGACAGTCAGAGGGAAGATGAACACTGAGGGACAGTCTGCTAATGTGTTCCTAAATGGTAGTCAGCGGACCGTCAGAAGGAAGATGAACACTGAGGGGCTGTCTGCTAATGTGTTCCTAAATGGTAGTCAGCCGGAAGATGAACACTGAGGGGCTGTCTGCTAATGTGTTCCTAAATGGTAGTCAGCGGACCGTCAGAGGGAAGATGAACACTGAGGGGCTGTCTGCTAATGGTGTTTCTAAATGGTAGTCAGCGGACCGTCAGAGAGAAGATGAACACTGAGGGACTGTCTGCTAATGTGTTCCTAAATGGTAGTCAGCAGACAGTCAGAGGGAAGATGAACACTGAGGGACTGTCTACTAATGTGTTCCTAAATGGTAGTCAGCAGACAGTCAAATGGAAGATGAACACTGAGGGGCTGTCTGCTAATGTGTTTCTAAATGGTAGTCAGCGGGAAGATGTACACTGAGGGACTGTCTGCTAATGTGTTCCTAAATGGTAGTCAGCGGACCGTCAGATGGAAGATGAACACTGAGGGGCTGTCTGCTAATGGTGTTTCTAAATGGTAGTCAGCAGACAGTCAGAAGGAAGATGAACACTGAGGGGCTGTCTGCTAATGTGTTCCTAAATGGTAGTCAGCGGGAAGATGAACACTGAGGGACTGTCTGCTAATGTGTTCCTAAATGGTAGTCAGCGGGAAGATGAACACTGAGGGACTGTCTGCTAATGTGTTCCTAAATGGTATTCAGAGGGAAGATGAACACTGAGGGACTGTCTGCTAATGTGTTCCTAAATGGTAGTCAGCGGACAGTCAGAAGGAAGATGAACACTGAGGGACTGTCTGCTAATGTGTTCCTAAATGGTAGTCAGCAGACAGTCAGCGGGAAGATGAACACTGAGGGGCTGTCTGCTAATGTGTTTCTAAATGGTAGTCAGTGGACCGTCAGAAGGAAGATGAACACTGAGGGACTGTCTGCTAATGTGTTCCTAAATGGTAGTCAGCAGACAGTCAGCGGGAAGATGAACACTGAGGGACTGTCTGCTAATGTGTTTCTAAATGGTAGTCAGCGGGAAGATGAACACTGAGGGACTGTCTGCTAATGTGTTCCTAAATGGTAGTCAGCGGACCGTCAGAAGGAAGATGAACACTGAGGGACTGTCTGCTAATGTGTTCCTAAATGGTAGTCAGCCGGAAGATGAACACTGAGGGGCTGTCTGCTAATGTGTTCCTAAATGGTAGTCAGCGGACCGTCAGAGGGAAGATGAACACTGAGGGGCTGTCTGCTAATGGTGTTTCTAAATGGTAGTCAGCGGACCGTCAGAGAGAAGATGAACACTGAGGGACTGTCTGCTAATGTGTTCCTAAATGGTAGTCAGCAGACAGTCAGAGGGAAGATGAACACTGAGGGACTGTCTGCTAATGTGTTCCTAAAGGGTAGTCAGCAGACAGTCAGAGGGAAGATGAACACTGAGGGGCTGTCTGCTAATGTGTTTCTAAATGGTAGTCAGCGGACCGTCAGAGGGAAGATGAACACTGAGGGGCTGTCTGCTAATGGTGTTTCTAAATGGTAGTCAGCGGACCGTCAGAGAGAAGATGAACACTGAGGGACTGTCTGCTAATGTGTTTCTAAATGGTAGTCAGCGGGAAGATGAACACTGAGGGGCTGTCTGCTATTGTGTTTCTAAATGGTAGTCAGCGGGAAGATGAACACTGAGGGGCTGTCTGCTAATGTGTTTCTAAATGGTAGTCAGCGGGAAGATGAACACTGAGGGACTGTCTGCTAATGTGTTCCTAAATGGTAGTCAGCGGACAGTCAGCGGGAAGATGAACACTGAGGGGCTGTCTGCTAATGTGTTTCTAAATGGTAGTCAGTGGACCGTCAGAAGGAAGATGAACACTGAGGGACTGTCTGCTAATGTGTTTCTAAATGGTAGTCAGCAGACAGTCAGCGGGAAGATGAACACTGAGGGACTGTCTTCTAATGTGTTCCTAAATGGTAGTCAGCAGACAGTCAAATGGAAGATGAACACTGAGGGGCTGTCTGCTAATGTGTTTCTAAATGGTAGTCAGCGGGAAGATGTACACTGAGGGACTGTCTGCTAATGTGTTCCTAAATGGTAGTCAGCGGACCGTCAGATGGAAGATGAACACTGAGGGGCTGTCTGCTAATGGTGTTTCTAAATGGTAGTCAGCAGACAGTCAGAAGGAAGATGAACACTGAGGGGCTGTCTGCTAATGTGTTCCTAAATGGTAGTCAGCGGGAAGATGAACACTGAGGGACTGTCTGCTAATGTGTTCCTAAATGGCAGTCAGCGGGAAGATGAACACTGAGGGGTTGTCTTCTAATGTGTTCCTAAATGGTAGTCAGCGGGAAGATGAACACTGAGGGACTGTCTGCTAATGTGTTCCTAAATGGTAGTCAGCGGGAAGATGAACACTAAGGGACTGTCTGCTAATGTGTTCCTAAATGGTAGTCAGCGGGAAGATGAACACTGAGGGACTGTCTGCTAATGTGTTCCTAAATGGTAGTCAGCGGGAAGATGAACACTGAGGGACTGTCTGCTAATGTGTTCCTAAATGGTAGTCAGCGGGAAGATGAACACTGAGGGGCTGTCTGCTAATGTGTTCCTAAATGGTAGTCAGCGGGAAGATGAACACTGAGGGACTGTCTGCTAATGTGTTCCTAAATGGTAGTCAGCGGACAGTCAGAAGGAAGATGAACACTGAGGGACTGTCTGCTAATGTGTTCCTAAATGGTAGTCAGCAGACAGTCAGCGGGAAGATGAACACTGAGGGACTGTCTGCTAATGTGTTCCTAAATGGTAGTCAGCGGGAAGATGAACACTGAGGGACTGTCTGCTAATGTGTTTCTAAATGGTAGTCAGCGGACAGTCAGAAGGAAGATGAACACTGAGGGACTGTCTGCTAATGTGTTCCTAAATGGTAGTCAGCAGACAGTCAGAGGGAAGATGAACATGGCATTATCTTTACAGTTTAAATATCCAGATTTGATTGGTTCTGAATATCATGTGTTTCTGGACTGGCATCTTCCATAACTAATGCTGGGACACAGTTCCAATAGTCTATTTAGGGCTGATTAAACAGATACAGATCTTTCAGACATACTGGTATAAGTATGACTCACCCCTGCAGAGAAAGTTAAAATCCTACTAAAAAGACAAGGATGATAGCTGGGATACCAGATCACGTTATTTATGGTAATAATACTGTCACGCCCCTCACAGAATAATTCGGTATAAACAAAAACAATCAAACACAAACACACAGTGACACATCCTCCAGCCCAGCAGTATCCACCTCCCCTGCACTCAACCCCCAGTCACTCCCCCCAGCCCCCTAGTCACTCCCCCCAGGCCCCCCCAACCCTCTTCCCAGTCACTCCCCCCAGGCCCCCCCAACCCTCTTCCCGGTCACTCCCCCCAGCCCCCCAATCACTCCCCCCAGCCCCCTAGTCACTCCCCCCCAGGCCCCCCCAACCCTCTTCCCAGTCACTCCCCCCAGGCCCCCCCAACCCTCTTCCCAGTCACTCCCCCCAGGCCCCCCCAACCCTCTTCCCAGTCACTCTCCCCCAGCCCTCCCAGTCACTCTCCCCCAGCCCTCCCAGTCACTCTCCCCCAGCCCTCCCAGTCACTCTCCCCCAGCCCTCCCAGTCACTCTCCCCCAGCCCTCCTAGTCACTCTCCCCCAGCCCTCCTAGTCACTCTCCCCCAGCCCTCCTAGTCACTCTCCCCCAGCCCTCCTAGTCACTCTCCCCCAGCCCTCCTAGTCACTCTCCCCCAGCCCTCCTAGTCACTCTCCCCCAGCCCTCCTAGTCACTCTCCCCCAGCCCTCCTAGTCACTCTCCCCCAGCCCTCCTAGTCACTCTCCCCCAGCCCTCCTAGTCACTCTCCCCCAGCCCTCCTAGTCACTCTCCCCCAGCCCTCCTAGTCACTCTCCCCCAGCCCACCTAGTCCCCAGCCCTCCTAGTCACTCTCCCCCATCCCTCCTAGTCACTCTCCCCCAGCCCTCCTAGTCCCTCTCCCCAGTCCCCCAGCCCTCCTAGTCACTCTCCCCCATCCCTCCTAGTCACTCTCCCCCATCCCTCCTAGTCACTCTCCCCCAGCCCTCCTAGTCACTCTCCCCAGTTCCCCAGCCCTCTCCCCAGTCCCCCAGCCCTCTCCCCAGTCCCCCAGCCCTCTCCCCAGTCCCCCAGCCCTCTCCCCACCAGCCCTCTCCCCAGTCCCCCAGCCCTCTCCCCAGTCCCCCAGCCCTCTCCCCAGTCCCCCCGCCCTCTCCCCAGTCCCCCAGCCCTCTCCCCACCAGCCCTCTCCCCAGCAGTACTCACCTTGCCACATAGCTGAGTATGTGTGCCCGGATCACCATGCCCGCCTGTCTCCGCACCTTTTCCCTCTCCTTCTCCAGCCTGCGTTCCAGCTCTTCCTTCAGGAACACCTGCAGGACATGACACACGGCACGGCCCACACGGCACGGCCAGGCAGAGAGAGGGATGGAGGTTAGTTCCTGTAGGATAGTTAGTTCTTCTTGAGAAGGTCTGGATGCAGTCCGTTTATTAGCTGTTTGCTGCAGAGCTCCTAGCTGTTAGCTACTCCCCCTGCTAACTGTTAGCTACGCAGCCTATTAGCTACTCTCACTGTTAGCTACTCTTCTTCTCTCCGGGTTAAGTCCTCTTGATAAGGACTGGGACCGACCGGCCGGTCTGCCCTGCTGGTTTCAGCTACTCTCAAAGAGCTATAGCTACTTTCCTGGCTATTCTCCCTGACTGTCACTGCAGAGAGCCCAGCGGAACACTATGACGGTGCTGCTACTGCAAAGAGTCAGTGTTGTGTTGTTAGTCCCACAGCTAACATCCTGTCTGTGTTCTGGCTCTCTGGCTTCTTACAGACTACTAAGAGAGAGACAGGAGAGAGACAGGAGGGGAGGAGGCAGGGCGAGGAGGCAGGGCGAGAGAGAGACAGGAGGGGAGGAGGCAGGGCGAGAGAGAGACAGGAGGGGAGGAGGCGGGGCGAGAGACAGGAGGGGAGGAGGCGGGGCGAGAGAGAGACAGGAGGGGAGGAGGCAGGGCGAGGAGGCAGTGCAAGAGAGAGACAGGAGGGGAGGAGGCAGGGCGAGAGAGAGACAGGAGGAGGTAGGGCGAGAGAAAGAGACGGACGGGGCGAGAGAAAGAGACGGACGGGGCGAGAGAAAGAGACAGACGGGTTGGGAGGGGAGGTGCACAGGCAGAGAGAGACACTAGAGGGGAGGGGAGAGGATGGCACTCCTCCAAGAGCAGACCACTCCCCTCCTCATGAAAGAAGAGCATTCCATTGGGGCTAGTTAACCCCTCCCTGACTGAATACTGTAGGTTTATCAGCTCTCAGTTCCTGCTAACTGCCAGTAATCACAGGCACACAGCTGCAGTCCTGCTCCTCAGTCCCACCCCCACCCCAGCTCCCCAACCCGCTTCCTCTGTCCCACCCCAGCTCTCAACCCGCTTCCCCTGTCCCACCCCAGCTCCCCAACCCGCTCCCCTGTCCCACCCCCACCCCAGCTCCCTAACCCGCTTCCTCTGTCCCACCCCAGCTCCCAACCCGCTTCCCCTGTCCCACCCCAGCTCCCCAACCCGCTTCCTCTGTCCCAACCCGCTTCCCCTGTCCCACCCCCACCCCAGCTCCCCACCCCACTTCCCCTGTCCCACCCCCACCCCCAACCCACTTCCCCTGTTCCACCCCCACCCCCAACCCACTTCCCCTGTTCCACCCCCACCCCGACCCCAGCTCCCCAACCCACTTCCCCACCCACTTCCTCTGTCCCACCCCAGCTCCCCAACCCACTTCCCCACCCCACTTCCCCTGTCCCACCCCAGCTCCCCAACCCACTTCCCCACCCCACTTCCCCTGTCCCACCCCAGCTCCAACCCGCTTCCTCTGTCCCACCCCAGCTCCCAACCCGCTTCCCCTGTCCCACCCCAGCTTCCCAACCCGCTTCCTCTGTCCCAACCCGCTTCCCCTGTCCCACCCCCACCCCAGCTCCCCACCCCACTTCTCCTGTCCCACCCCCACCCCCAACCCACTTCCCCTGTTCCACCCCCACCCCCACCCCAGCTCCCCAACCCACTTCCCACCCCACTTCCTCTGTCCCACCCCAGCTCCCCAACCCACTTCCCCACCCCCACCCCACTTCCTCTGTCCCCCCCCCCCCCCCCTGAGCTCCTGTTTCTCCTCTACACTCTCCGAGTCAGAGAGAGGAAGCTTCTGGACCACATCCTCAACACCGTCTGGTCCTAGCTTCCTCATCACACAGACATGGATATAATTAGACTGATTCTACACAGGAAATGCAATCCCAACCTCTGCCTTCAAACCCGCCTTACTTTCCTACCTTTAACCACAAAAATATGGCCCTCATAACCACAACACTAAACGCACAAAGGCATGACACATCATTGTGGGAACGTGCAAAAAAAATATTATACACACACCAACGTTCACTTGGGAAATAGTATTGTATTGTGACCCCCAACTCAATGTGCATCCGGAGTTAACAGAGGATAAAAGGCCTTGGAAGAAACTGTTCATCTCTAGGCTTCCATAGAAGGGCTGTGTACAATTTAAACTGTCAATAAACTAACATTACACGGTCCATAAACTAACATTACACGGTCCATAAACTAACATTACACGGTCCATAAACTAACATTACACGGTCCATAAACTAACATTACATTACACGGTCCATAAACTAACATTACACGGTCCATAAACTAACATAACATTACACGGTCCATAAACTAACATTACATTACACGGTCCATAAACTAACATTACACGGTCCATAAACTAACATTACACGGTCAATAAACTAACATTACACGGTCCATAAACTAACATTACACGGTCCATAAACTAACATTACACGGTCAATAAACTAACATTACACGGTCAATAAACTAACATTACACGGTCCATAAACTAACATTACACGGTCAATAAACTAACATTACACGGTCAATAAACTAACATTACACGGTCAATAAACTAACATTACACGGTCCATAAACTAACATTACATTACACGGTCCATAAACTAACATTACACGGTCCATAAACTAACATTACACGGTCCATAAACTAACATTACACGGTCCATAAACTAACATAACATTACACGGTCCATAAACTAACATAACATTACACGGTCCATAAACTAACATAACATTACACGGTCCATAAACTAACATTACACGGTCAATAAACTAACATTACACGGTCAATAAACTAACATTACACGGTCAATAAACTAACATTACACGGTCCATAAACTAACATTACACGGTCCATAAACTAACATTACATTACACGGTCCATAAACTAACATTACACGGTCCATAAACTAACATTACACGGTCCATAAACTAACATTACACGGTCCATAAACTAACATTACACGGTCCATAAACTAACATTACACGGTCCATAAACTAACATTACACGGTCAATAAACTAACATTACACGGTCCATAAACTAACATTACACGGTCCATAAACTAACATTACACGGTCAATAAACTAACATTACACGGTCAATAAACTAACATTACACGGTCCATAAACTAACATTACACGGTCAATAAACTAACATTACACGGTCAATAAACTAACATTACACGGTCAATAAACTAACATTACACGGTCCATAAACTAACATTACACGGTCCATAAACTAACATTACATTACACGGTCCATAAACTAACATTACACGGTCCATAAACTAACATTACACGGTCCATAAACTAACATTACACGGTCCATAAACTAACATAACATTACACGGTCCATAAACTAACATAACATTACACGGTCCATAAACTAACATAACATTACACGGTCCATAAACTAACATTACACGGTCAATAAACTAACATTACACGGTCAATAAACTAACATTACACGGTCAATAAACTAACATTACACGGTCCATAAACTAACATTACACGGTCCATAAACTAACATTACATTACACGGTCCATAAACTAACATTACACGGTCCATAAACTAACATTACACGGTCCATAAACTAACATTACACGGTCCATAAACTAACATTACACGGTCAATAAACTAACATTACACGGTCAATAAACTAACATTACACGGTCAATAAACTAACATTACACGGTCAATAAACTAACATTACACGGTCCATAAACTAACATTACACGGTCAATAAACTAACATTACACGGTCAATAAACTAACATTACACGGTCAATAAACTAACATTACACGGTCAATAAACTACCATTACACGGTCAATAAACTAACATTACACGGTCCATAAACTAACATTACATTACACGGTCCATAAACTAACATTACATTACACGGTCCATAAACTAACATTACACGGTCCATAAACTAACATTACACGGTCCATAAACTAACATTACACGGTCCATAAACTAACATAACATTACACGGTCCATAAACTAACATTACACGGTCCATAAACTAACATTACACGGTCCATAAACTAACATTACACGGTCCATAAACTAACATAACATTACACGGTCCATAAACTAACATAACATTACACGGTCCATAAACTAACATAACATTACACGGTCCATAAACTAACATTACACGGTCCATAAACTAACATTACACGGTCAATAAACTAACATTACACGGTCCATAAACTAACATTACACGGTCCATAAACTAACATTACATTACACGGTCCATAAACTAACATAACATTACACGGTCCATAAACTAACATAACATTACACGGTCCATAAACTAACATTACATTACACGGTCCATAAACTAACATTACACGGTCCATAAACAAACATTACATTACACGGTCCATAAACTAACATTACACGGTCCATAAACTAACATTACACGGTCCATAAACAAACATTACATTACACGGTCCATAAACTAACATTACACGGTCCATAAACAAACATTACACGTTCCATAAACAAACATTACACGTTCCATAAACAAACATTACACGTTCCATAAACTAACATTACACGGTCCATAAACAAACATTACACGTTCCATAAACAAACATTACACGTTCCATAAACAAACATTACACGTTCCATAAACAAACATTACACGTTCCATAAACAAACATTACACGTTCCATAAACAAACATTACACGTTCCATAAACAAACATTACACGTTCCATAAACAAACATTACACGTTCCATAAACGAACATTACACGTTCCATAAACAAACATTACACATTCCATAAACAAACATTACACGTTCCATAAACAAACATTACACGTTCCATAAACAAACATTACACGTTCCATAAACAAACATTACACGTTCCATAAACAAACATTACACGTTCCATAAACAAACATTACACGGTCCATAAACAAACATTACACGGTCCATAAACTAACATTACACGGTCCATAAACTACCATAACATTACACGGTCCATAAACTAACATTACACGGTCCATAAACTAACATTACACGGTCCATAAACTAACATTACACGGTCCATAAACTAACATTACATTACACGGTCCATAAACTACCATTACATTACACGGTCCATAAACTACCATTACACGGTCAATAAACTAACATTACACGGTCCATAAACTAACATAACATTACACGGTCCATAAACTAACATAACATTACACGGTCCATAAACTAACATTACACGGTCCATAAACTAACATTACACGGTCAATAAACTAACATTACACGGTCCATAAACTAACATTACACGGTCCATAAACTAACATTACATTACACGGTCCATAAACTAACATAACATTACACGGTCCATAAACTAACATAACATTACACGGTCCATAAACTAACATTACATTACACGGTCCATAAACTAACATTACACGGTCCATAAACAAACATTACATTACACGGTCCATAAACTAACATTACACGGTCCATAAACTAACATTACACGGTCCATAAACAAACATTACATTACACGGTCCATAAACTAACATTACACGGTCCATAAACAAACATTACACGTTCCATAAACAAACATTACACGTTCCATAAACAAACATTACACGTTCCATAAACTAACATTACACGGTCCATAAACAAACATTACACGTTCCATAAACAAACATTACACGTTCCATAAACAAACATTACACGTTCCATAAACAAACATTACACGTTCCATAAACAAACATTACACGTTCCATAAACAAACATTACACGTTCCATAAACAAACATTACACGTTCCATAAACAAACATTACACGTTCCATAAACAAACATTACACGTTCCATAAACAAACATTACACATTCCATAAACAAACATTACACGTTCCATAAACAAACATTACACGTTCCATAAACAAACATTACACGTTCCATAAACAAACATTACACGTTCCATAAACAAACATTACACGTTCCATAAACAAACATTACACGGTCCATAAACAAACATTACACGGTCCATAAACTAACATTACACGGTCCATAAACTACCATAACATTACACGGTCCATAAACTAACATTACACGGTCCATAAACTAACATTACACGGTCCATAAACTAACATTACACGGTCCATAAACTAACATTACATTACACGGTCCATAAACTACCATTACATTACACGGTCCATAAACTACCATTACACGGTCAATAAACTAACATTACACGGTCCATAAACTAACATTACACAGTCTGCACTTCCTTACCTCCTGCCAAATGTATGACCATATTAGAGACACATATTTCCCTCAGATCAAACAGACCTGGTCATGCTACACATCTGTATTCACCCACCACCATTCTACACCTCGTCCCTCTGGGGGTTCCACACACAGACAGACCACAAGTCACGTCCTCTAGTCCACATATTGACTCTCTGCCTGGCCTTCTGGACTTCACCTCCGTAGTCAGTCTTATTGTCTATTTCACCCCTGGTGTCCTGCACCCTAATACAGCGTGTCATGGAGATAACACTAAATTAGAGGTGTCCCGCATCCTAATACAGCGTGTCATGGAGCTAACACTAAATTAGAGGTGTCCTGCACCCTATTACAGCGTGTCATGGAGATAACACTAAATTAGAGGTGTCCTGCACCCTATTACAGTGTGTCATGGAGCTAACACTAAATTAGAGGTGTCCTGCACCCTATTACAGCGTGTCATGGAGCTAACACTACGTTAGAGGTGTCCTGCACCCTATTACAGCGTGTCATGGAGATAACACTAAATTAGAGGTGTCCTGCACCCTATTACAGCATGTCATGGAGCTAACACTAAATTAGAGGTGTCCTGCACCCTATTACAGCGTGTCATGGAGCTAACACTACGTTAGAGGTGTCCCGCACCCTATTACAGTGTGTCATGGAGCTAACACTAAATTAGAGGTGTCCCGCACCCTATTACAGCGTGTCATGGAGCTAACACTAAATTAGAGGTGTCCTGCACCCTATTACAGCGTGTCATGGATCAAACACTAAATTAGAGGTGTCCTGCACCCTATTACAGCATGTCATGGAGCTAACACTACATTAGAGGTGTCCTGCACCCTATTACAGCGTGTCATGGAGCTAACACTACGTTAGAGGTGTCCTGCACCCTATTACAGCGTGTCATGGAGCTAACACTAAATTAGAGGTGTCCTGCACCCTATTACAGCGTGTCATGGAGCTAACACTAAATTAGAGGTGTCCTGCACCCTATTACAGCATGTCATGGAGCTAACACTACATTAGAGGTGTCCTGCACCCTATTACAGCGTGTCATGGAGCTAACACTAAATTAGAGGTGTCCTGCACCCTATTACAGCGTGTCATGGAGCTAACACTACGTTAGAGGTGTCCTGCACCCTATTACAGCGTGTCATGGAGCTAACACTAAATTAGAGGTGTCCTGCACCCTATTACAGCGTGTCATGGAGATAACACTAAATTAGAGGTGTCCTGCACCCTATTACAGCGTGTCATGGAGCTAACACTAAATTAGAGGTGTCCTGCACCCTATTACAGCGTGTCATGGAGCTAACACTAAATTAGAGGTGTCCTGCACCCTATTACAGCGTGTCATGGAGCTAACACTAAATTAGAGGTGTCCTGCACCCTATTACAGCGTGTCATGGAGCTAACACTAAATTAGAGGTGTCCTGCACCCTATTACAGTGTGTCATGGAGCTAACACTAAATTAGAGGTGTCCTGCACCCTATTACAGCGTGTCATGGAGCTAACACTAAATTAGAGGTGTCCTGCACCCTATTACAGCGTGTCATGGAGCTAACACTAAATTAGAGGTGTCCTGCACCCTATTACAGCGTGTCATGGAGCTAACACTAAGTTAGAGGTGTCCTGCACCCTATTACAGCGTGTCATGGAGCTAACACTAAATTAGAGGTGTCCTGCATCACTATAAGTAAGGTGTCCGTGGCGCCAGACAGATAACCAATACGTGGCTGATGAGGTTTGTTGTTAGCCTAAAGCTGATGCTCCTTCGGTCCCTGTTCTTATAACCTATAACATGTAACTCTACCCTGTTCGACCCTGTAAACCCCTGGGTCACAGTACACGCAGCAGAGTACGCCGTGTGAGAGTGTGATGCGTGGTCAGATCCACGGGGGGCCAGCGTACCTTAGTCTTCCCCAGCTGCCAGTCTCTCTTGGCGGGGTCGTATGACATCAGCAGCTCTGTGCACCTCCCTCTCTGGTCGTCTGTTGGATGCTCGTCTTTCAGGATCATCTTGTACCTGCACAGGGAACAGAGACGCACACAGATCAGACACGGATCCGACACGGATCCGACAAATCAAACGGGCCGGACGTGTCGAAGGAGCACGACGTCACATGACACCCAGACAGTTGACAGCAGCACAATAGGAAATCAACACATGAACTCAATGACGCAGGTGAACGCTGAGTCCTCATGTTCTGCTGTTTTGTAAGAGGGTAGAAAGGCCAACATGAGCCTTGGTGGTGCGCAGCGGGGGGTGGCCGTGCCATTGACCCCGATCAAAGAACATCCCCGGCGTTCGTCGACACCCAGCAGGTGATTCTACACGTTGAAACCCCGGGGTTCGTCGACCCCCAGCAGGTGATTCTACACGTTGAAACCCCGGGGTTCGTCGACACCCAGCAGGTGATTCTACACGTTGAAACCCCGGGGTTCGTCGACCCCCAGCAGGTGATTCTACACGTTGAAACCCCGGGGTTCGTCGACCCCCAGCAGGTGATTCTACACGTTGAAACCCCGGGGTTCGTCGACCCCCAGCAGGTGATTCTACACGTTGAAACCCCGGCGTTCGTCGACACCCAGCAGGTGATTCTACACGTTGAAACCCCGGCGTTCGTCGACACCCAGCAGGTGATTCTACACGTTGAAACCCCGGCGTTCGTCGACACCCGGCAGGTGATTCTACACGTTGAAACCCCGGGGTTCGTCGACCCCCAGCAGGTGATTCTACACGTTGAAACCCCGGGGTTCGTCGACACCCGGCAGGTGATTCTACACGTTGAAACCCCGGGGTTCGTCGACACCCAGCAGGTGATTCTACACGTTGAAACCCCGGCGTTCGTCGACACCCAGCAGGTGATTCTACACGTTGAAACCCCGGCGTTCGTCGACACCCGGCAGGTGATTCTACACGTTGAAACCCCGGCGTTCGTCGACACCCGGCAGGTGATTCTACACGTTGAAACCCCGGCGTTCGTCGACACCCGGCAGGTGATTCTACACGTTGAAACCCCGGCGTTTGTCGACCCCCAGCAGGTGATCTACCGTGCACGGGAGACGGTGATGTTGGTCTGTCTTCCCTGTAAAAGACCGTTGTCCGTTTTTCTCACCTGCTGCAGAAGTCTGTAAAGGTCCTGCGGACAGGGAATCCAGCCCTGCGGATCTTCACCGTCTCCAACATCCCAGAATACCTCAGCTGGTTCAGGACCACTTCTGGGTCAAACATGTTGGCGTTCTGAGAAGTACAAAACATACAGAATTACTTTTCAACTCTAACTCTGTGAGAACACACAACAGTACTATAGTTTACAGTACAGAGGGAACACACAACAGTCCTATAGTTGACAGTACAGAGGGAACACACAACAGTACTATAGTTTACAGTACAGAGGGAACACACAACAGTCCTATAGTTGACAGTACAGAGGGAACACACAACAGTACTATAGTTGACAGTACAGAGGGAACACACAACAGTACAGAGGGAACACACAACAGTACAGAGGGAACACACAACAGTACAGAGGGAACACACAACAGTACAGAGGGAACACACAACAGGACTATAGTTGACAGTACAGAGGGAACACACAACAGTACAGAGGGAACACACAACAGTACAGAGGGAACACACAACAGTACAGAGGGAACACACAACAGTCCTATAGTTGACAGTACAGAGGGAACACACAACAGTACAGAGGGAACACACAACAGTCCTATAGTTGACAGTACAGAGGGAACACACAACAGTACAGAGGGAACACACAACAGTCCTATAGTTGACAGTACAGAGGGAACACACAACAGTCCTATAGTTGACAGTACAGAGGGAACACACAACAGTACAGAGGGAACACACAACAGTACAGAGGGAACACACAACAGTACAGAGGGAACAAACAACAGGACTATAGTTGACAGTACAGAGGGAACACACAACAGGACTATAGTTAACAGTACAGAGGGAACACACAACAGTACAGAGGGAACACACAACAGTACTATAGTTGACAGTACAGAGGGAACACACAACAGTAGTAAGCTTGTTTTACAGAAGGACGATACAAGGTGTTTAGGAGCTGGAATTCTGTTCCATGTCCTTAACCCACAGGACTGTTTCAGTCCAATATAAATCAACTCTATTGTTCTCAGCTGCTCTGTTCTGACTGCGTCATGTTGTTCCTCAGTGCTGCTTATCACACTGCACAATCACTTAACTCTGATTCACATCTCACTGGCTGTGTGTGTGTGTGTGTGTGTGTGTGTGTGTGTGTGTGTGTGTGTGTGTGTGTGTGTGTGTGTGTGTGTGGTGGTATCCTACCATCAGGCATGTTATCAACCTGTTGTTCAGAGGAGTGCCAGGACTTGAATGTACAACAAACAAAGTCCCTGTGGTACAGCTAAGCCCCCCCCCCCCCCCAGAGACAACAGCATTCCCTGTGGTACA
Organism: Salvelinus fontinalis; assembly: GCF_029448725.1. Taxonomy (NCBI): domain Eukaryota; kingdom Metazoa; phylum Chordata; class Actinopteri; order Salmoniformes; family Salmonidae; genus Salvelinus; species Salvelinus fontinalis. Next base: position 49,630,867 of record NC_074683.1, on the reverse strand, counting down.
GCTAAGCCCCCCCCCAGAGACAACAGCATTCCCTGTGGTACAGCTATGCCCCCCCCCAGAGACAACAGCATTCCCTGTGGTACAGCTAAGCCCCCCCCCAGAGACAACAGCATTCCCTGTGGTACAGCTAAGCCCCCCCCAGAGACAACAGCATTCCCTGTGGTACAGCTAAGCCCCCCCCCCCAGAGACAACAGCATTCCCTGTGGTACAGCTAAGCCCCCCCAGAGACAACAGCATTCCCTGTGGTACAGCTAAGCCCCCCCCAGAGACAACAGCATTCCCTGTGGTACAGCTAAGCCCCCCCCAGAGACAACAGCATTCCCTGTGGTACAGCTAAGCCCCCCCCAGAGACAACAGCATTCCCTGTGGTACAGCTAAGCCCCCCCCAGAGACAACAGCATTCCCTGTGGTACAGCTAAGCCCCCCCCAGAGACAACAGTATTCCCTGTGGTACAGCTAAGCCCCCCCCCCAGAGACAACAGCATTCCCTGTGGTACAGCTAAGCCCCCCCCAGAGACAACAGCATTCCCTGTGGTACAGCTAAGCCCCCCCCAGAGACAACAGCATTCCCTGTGGTACAGCTAAGCCACCCCCCCCCCCCCCCCAGAGACAACAGCATTCCCTGTGGTACAGCTAAGCCCCCCCAGAGACAACAGCATTCCCTGTGGTACAGCTAAGCCCCCCCAGAGACAACAGCATTCCCTGTGGTACAGCTAAGCCACCCCCCCCCCCCCCAGAGACAACAGCATTCCCTGTGGTACAGCTAAGCCCCCCCCCCCCCCCAGAGACAACAGCATTCCCTGTGGTACAGCTAAGCCCCCCCCAGAGACAACAGCATTCCCTGTGGTACAGCTAAGCCCCCCCCAGAGACAACAGTATTCCCTGTGGTACAGCTAAGCCCCCCCCCCAGAGACAACAGCATTCCCTGTGGTACAGCTAAGCCCCCCCCAGAGACAACAGCATTCCCTGTGGTACAGCTAAGCCCCCCCCAGAGACAACAGCATTCCCTGTGGTACAGCTAAGCCACCCCCCCCCCCCCCAGAGACAACAGCATTCCCTGTGGTACAGGTAAGCCCCCCCCCCCCCCCCAGAGACAACAGCATTCCCTGTGGTACAGCTAAGCCCCCCCAGAGACAACAGCATTCCCTGTGGTACAGCTAAGCCCCCCCAGAGACAACAGCATTCCCTGTGGTACAGCTAAGCCACCCCCCCCCCCCCCAGAGACAACAGCATTCCCTGTGGTACAGCTAAGCCCCCAGAGACAACAGCATTCCCTGTGGTACAGCTAAGCCCCCCCCCCCCCCCAGAGACAACAGCATTCCCTGTGGTACAGCTAAGCCCCCCCCCCCCCCCCAGAGACAACAGCATTCCCTGTGGTACAGCTAAGCCCCCCCCAGAGACAACAGCATTCCCTGTGGTACAGCTAAGCCCCCCCCAGAGACAACAGCATTCCCTGTGGTACAGCTAAGCCCCCCCCAGAGACAACAGCATTCCCTGTGGTACAGCTAAGCCCCCCCCAGAGACAACAGCATTCCCTGTGGTACAGCTAAGCCCCCCCCCCCCCCCCCCCCCCCCAGAGACAACAGCATTCCCTGTGGTACAGCTAAGCCCCCCCCAGAGACAACAGCATTCCCTGTGGTACAGCTAAGCCCCCCCCAGAGACAACAGCATTCCCTGTGGTACAGCTAAGCCCCCCCAGAGACAACAGCATTCCCTGTGGTACAGCTAAGCCCCCCCCCCCAGAGACAACAGCATTCCCTGTGGTACAGCTAAGCCCCCCCCAGAGACAACAGCATTCCCTGTGGTACAGCTAAGCCCCCCCAGAGACAACAGCATTCCCTGTGGTACAGCTAAGCCCCCCCCAGAGACAACAGCATTCCCTGTGGTACAGCTATGCCCCCCCCCCAGAGACAACAGCATTCCCTGTGGTACAGCTAAGCCCCCCCAGAGACAACAGCATTCCCTGTGGTACAGCTAAGCCCCCCCAGAGACAACAGCATTCCCTGTGGTACAGCTAAGCCCCCCCCAGAGACAACAGCATTCCCTGTGGTACAGCTAAGCCCCCCCCCCCCCCAGAGACAACAGCATTCCCTGTGGTACAGCTAAGCCCCCCCCCCCCCCAGAGACAACAGCATTCCCTGTGGTACAGCTAAGCCCCCCCCCCCCCCCAGAGACAACAGCATTCCCTGTGGTACAGCTATGCCCCCCCCAGAGACAACAGCATTCCCTGTGGTACAGCTAAGCCCCCCCAGAGACAACAGCATTCCCTGTGGTACAGCTAAGCCCCCCCAGAGACAACAGCATTCCCTGTGGTACAGCTAAGCCACCCCCCCCCCCCCCCCAGAGACAACAGCATTCCCTGTGGTACAGCTATGCCCCCCCCCCAGAGACAACAGCATTCCCTGTGGTACAGCTAAGCCCCCCCAGAGAAAACAGCATTCCCTGTGGTACAGCTAAGCCCCCCCCAGAGACAACAGCATTCCCTGTGGTACAGCTAAGCCCCCCCCCCAGAGACAACAGCATTCCCTGTGGTACAGCTAAGCCCCCCCAGAGACAACAGCATTCCCTGTGGTACAGCTAAGCCCCCCCCAGAGACAACAGCATTCCCTGTGGTACAGCTATGCCCCCCCCCCAGAGACAACAGCATTCCCTGTGGTACAGCTAAGCCCCCCCCCAGAGACAACAGCATTCCCTGTGGTACAGCTAAGCCCCCCCAGAGACGACAGCATTCCCTGTGGTACAGCTAAGCCCCCCCAGAGACAACAGCATTCCCTGTGGTACAGCTAAGCCCCCCCCAGAGACAACAGCATTCCCTGTGGTACAGCTAAGCCCCCCCCCCCCCAGAGACAACAGCATTCCCTGTGGTACAGCTAAGCCCCCCCCCCCCCCAGAGACAACAGCATTCCCAGTGGTACAGCTAAGCCCCCCCCAGAGACAACAGCATTCCCTGTGGTACAGCTAAGCCCCCCCCAGAGACAACAGTATTCCCTGTGGTACAGCTATGCCCCCCCCCCCCCAGAGACAACAGCATTCCCTGTGGTACAGCTAAGCCCCCCCCCCCCCCCAGAGACAACAGCATTCCCTGTGGTACAGCTAAGCCCCCCCCCAGAGACAACAGCATTCCCTGTGGTACAGCTAAGCCCCCCCAGAGACAACAGCATTCCCTGTGGTACAGCTAAGCCCCCCCCCAGAGACAACAGCATTCCCTGTGGTACAGCTAAGCCCCCCCCAGAGACAACAGCATTCCCTGTGGTACAGCTATGCCCCCCCCAGAGACAACAGCATTCCCTGTGGTACAGCTAAGCCCCCCCCAGAGACAACAGCATTCCCTGTGGTACAGCTAAGCCCCCCCCCCCCCCCAGAGACAACAGCATTCCCTGTGGTACAGCTAAGCCCCACCAGAGACAACAGCATTCCCTGTGGTACAGCTAAGCCCCCCCCAGAGACAACAGCATTCCCTGTGGTACAGCTAAGCCCCCCCCCCCCCCCAGAGACAACAGCATTCCCTGTGGTACAGCTAAGCCCCCCCCCCCCCCCCCCCCAGAGACAACAGCATTCCCTGTGGTACAGCTAAGCCCCCCCCCCCCCCCCCCAGAGACAACAGCATTCCCTGTGGTACAGCTAAGCCCCCCCCCCCCAGAGACAACAGCATTCCCTGTGGTACAGCTAAGCCCCCCCCCCCCCCCCCCCCCCCCCAGAGACAACAGCATTCCCTGTGGTACAGCTAAGCCCCCCCCAGAGACAACAGCATTCCCTGTGGTACAGCTAAGCCCCCCCAGAGACAACAGCATTCCCTGTGGTACAGCTAAGCCCCCCCCAGAGACAACAGCATTCCCTGTGGTACAGCTAAGCCCCCCCCAGAGACAACAGCATTCCCTGTGGTACAGCTAAGCCCCCCCCAGAGACAACAGCATTCCCTGTGGTACAGCTAAGCCCCCCCCCAGAGACAACAGCATTCCCTGTGGTACAGCTAAGCCCCCCCCCAGAGACAACAGCATTCCCTGTGGTACAGCTAAGCCCCCCCAGAGACAACAGCATTCCCTGTGGTACAGCTAAGCCCCCCCCAGAGACAACAGCATTCCCTGTGGTACAGCTAAGCCCCCCCCAGAGACAACAGCATTCCCTGTGGTACAGCTAAGCCCCCCCCAGAGACAACAGCATTCCCTGTGGTACAGCTAAGCCCCCCCCCAGAGACAACAGCATTCCCTGTGGTACAGCTAAGCCCCCCCCAGAGACAACAGCATTCCCTGTGGTACAGCTAAGCCCCCCCCAGAGACAACAGCATTCCCTGTGGTACAGCTAAGCCCCCCCCAGAGACAACAGCATTCCCTGTGGTACAGCTAAGCCCCCCCCAGAGACAACAGCATTCCCTGTGGTACAGCTATGCCCCCCCCACCCCCCCCAGAGACAACAGCATTCCCTGTGGTACAGCTATGCCCCCCCCACCCCCCCCAGAGACAACAGCATTCCCTGCATGTGTCAATGTAATTACACAGCCTTAATTTTTCCTTGTGCAGATACCTGGAAGCTGAAAATTTACATTTTTTCATGGCATCACCTCATGTTTCAGCATGATAATGCTGAGCCCCCAATTGCTGGAAGCTGAAAATGGCCCAGTTCTTCCATTGCCTGCATACTCACCAGACATGTCACATACTGAGCATGTTTGGAATGCCCTGGATTGACGTGTACGACAGCGTGTTCCAGTAACTTCACACATTGAAGAGGAGTGGGATGACATTCCACAGGCCACAATTCACAGTCAACTCTATGTGAAGGAGATGTGTCGCGCTGCATGAGGTAAATGGTGGTCACACCAGATACTGACTGGTTTTCTGATCCACGCCCCTACCTTTAAGGTATTGTGGATTCGGAAAGTATTCAGACCCCTTGACTGTTTCCACATTTTGTTACGTTACAGCCTTATTCTAAAATGTATTAAATAGTTTTTTCCCCCTCATCAATCTACACACAATACCCCATAATGACATCACAATACCCCATAATGACATCACAATACCCCATAATGACATCACAATACCCCATAATGACATCACAATACCCCATAATGACATCACAATACCCCATAATGACATCACAATACCCCATAATGACATCACAATACCCCATAATGACAAAGAAAAAACAACCGTTTTATGGCCATTTTTGTAAATGTATAAAAAAAAAAAAAAAACTGAAATATTACATTTCCATAAGTACTCAGACCCTTTAGTCAGTACTTTGTTGAAGCACCTTTAGCAGCGATTACAGCCTCAAGTCTTCTTGGGTATGATAATACAAGCTTGACCTGTATTTGGGGAGTTTCTCCCATTCTTCTCTGCAGATCCTCTCAACCTCCCTCAGGTTGGATGGGGAGCGTCGCTGCACAGCTATTTTCAGGTCTCTCCAGAGATGTTCAATCGGGTTCAAGTCCGGGCTCTGGCTGGGCCACTCAAGGACATTCAGAGACTTGTCCCAAAGCCACTCCTGCGTTGTCTTGGGTGTGTGCTTAGGGTCGTTGTCCTGTTGGAAGGTGAACCTTCGCCCCAGTCTGAGGTCCGGAGCGCTCTGGAGCAGGTTTTCATCAAGGATCTCTCTGTACTTTGCTCCATTCATCTTTCCCTTGATCCTGACTAGTCTCCCAGTCCGTGCCGCTGAAAAACATACCCACAGCATGATGCTGCCACCACCATGCTTCACTGTAGGGATGGTGCCAAGTTTCCTCCAGACGTGACGCTTGGCATTCAGGCCAAATAGTTCAATCTTGGTTTCATCAGACCAGAGAATCATGCTTCTCATAGTCTGAGTCTTTAGTTGCCTTTTGGCAAACTCCAAGCAGGTTGTCTTGCGTCTTTTACTGAGAAGTAGCTCCGTCTGGCCACTCTACCATAAAGGCCTGATTTGTGGAGTGCTGCAGAGATGGTTGTCCTTCTGGAAGGTTCTCCCGTCTCCACAGAGGAAGTATGGAGCTCTGTCAGAGTGACCATGTTCTTGGTCACCTCCCTGACCAAGGCCTTTCTCCCCCGATTGCTCAGTTTTGCCGGTCTGCCAGCTCTAGGAAGAGTCTTGGTGGTTCCAAACTTGTTCCATTTAAGAATGATGGAGGCCACTGTGTTCTTGGGGACCTTCAATGCTGCATAAATGTTTTGGTACCCTTCCCCAGATCTGTGCCTCGACACAATTCTGTCTCGGAGCTCTACAGACAATTCCTTCGACCTCATGGCTTGGTTTTTGCTCTGACGTGCACTGTCAACTGTGGGACCTTATATAGACAGGTGTGTGCCTTTCCAAATCATGTCCAGTCAATTGAATTTACCACAGGTGGACTCCAATCAAGTTGAAGAAACATATCAAGGATGATCAATGGAAACAGGATGCACCTGAGCTCAATTTCAAGTGTCTCATAGCAAAGGGTCTGAATACTTATGTAAATAAGGTGTTTGGCTCTGTTCAGACAGAGGGGTCAGAGGTTTGGCTCTGTTCAGACAGAGGGGTCAGAGGTTTGGCTCTGTTCAGACAGAGGGGTCAGAGGTTTGGCTCTGTTCAGACAGAGGGGTCAGAGGTTTGGCCCTGCTCAGACAGAGGGGTCAGAGGTTTGGCCCTGCTCAGACAGAGGGGTCAGAGGTTTGGCCCTGCTCAGACAGAGGGGTCAGAGGTTTGGCCCTGCTCAGACAGAGGGGTCAGAGGTTTGGCCCTGCTCAGACAGAGGGGTCAGAGGTTTGGCCCTGCTCAGACAGAGGGGTCAGAGGTTTGGCCCTGCTCAGACAGAGGGGTCAGAGGTTTGGCCCTGCTCAGACAGAGGGGTCAGAGGTTTGGCCCTGCTCAGACAGAGGGGTCAGAGGTTTGGCCCTGCTCAGACAGAGGGGTCAGAGGTTTGGCTCTGTTCAGACAGAGGGGTCAGAGGTTTGGTTCTGCTCAGCCAGAGGGGTCAGAGGTTTGGTTCTGCTCAGACAGAGGGGTCAGAGGTTTGGCCCTGTTCAGAGGGGTCAGAGGTTTGGCTCTGTTCAGAGGGGTCAGAGGTTTGGCTCTGTTCAGAGGGGTCAGAGGTTTGGCCCTGCTCAGCCAGAGGGGTCAGAGGTTTGGCCCTGCTCAGACAGAGGGGTCAGAGGTTTGGCCCTGCTCAGACAGAGGGGTCAGAGGTTTGGCCCTGCTCAGACAGAGGGGTCAGAGGTTTGGCTCTGTTCAGACAGAGGGGTCAGAGGTTTGGCTCTGTTCAGACAGAGGGGTCAGAGGTTTGGCTCTGTTCAGACAGAGGGGTCAGAGGTTTGGCTCTGTTCAGACAGAGGGGTCAGAGGCTTGGTTCTGTTCAGACAGAGGGGCCAGAGGCTTGGTTCTGCTCAGACAGAGGGGTCAGAGGCTTGGTTCTGTTCAGACAGAGGGGCCAGAGGCTTGGTTCTGTTCAGACAGAGGGGTCAGAGGTTTGGCTCTGTTCAGACAGAGGGGTCAGAGGTTAGGCTCTGTTCAGACAGAGGGGTCAGAGGTTAGGCTCTGCTCAGACAGAGGGCTCTGCACTTTTGTACATAGTCCCCCCATTTTAGGGGACCAAAAGTATTGTGAAAATTCAAAAGTGTATTAATATAGTAAAAAGTTAAGTATTTGGTTCCATATTCATAGCATGCATTGACTACATCTATTGTGAGGCTAAACATTTTCTGTTTGTTTTGGTTGTCTTTGAGATTATTTTGTGGCCAATAGAAATGAATGGTACACTCAGAAAAACTGGTTCCAAAACGATTCTTCGCTGTCCCCATAGGAGACAACACTTTTGGGTTCCATGTAGAACCCTCTGTGCAAAGGGTTCTCCATGGAACACAAAAGGGTTCTCCATGGAACACAAAAGGGTTCTCCATGGAACACAAAAGGGTTCTACCTGGAACCAAAAAGGGTTCTACCTGGAACCAAAAAGGGTTCTTCACAGAGTTCTCCTAAGGGAACAGCCGAAGAACCCTTTTAGGTTCTAGAAAGCACCTTTTCTTCTAAGAGTGTACTTAATGTAGTGACTTTTATTGTAAATAATAGAATATGTTTCTAAACACTTCTACATTAACGTGGATGCTACCATGGTTACGGATAATCCTGAAGGAATCGTGAGTAATGGTGACTGAGAAAGTTAGAAGCACGCATATACCCCCCAAGACATGCTAACCTCCAGACTGTCTTATCCACAAGGCGGCCGGGGACAAGACAGCAGACGACCATCAAAACTTTGAATAGCAGTTAGATATGGAATTGCTCTGATCTGCCTGCCTCTGGCACCTATGAGTGCACAGTAACAGACGAGTTCACTTTCAGTAGCTGGAGATTGGGGTGAATACTGAATGACCCACCTTGTCCATGTTGGGGGTGAATACTGAATGACTCACCTTGTCCATGTTGTGGTGAATACTGAATGACTCACCTTGTCCATGTTGTGGTGAATACTGAATGACCCACCTTGTCCATGTTGGGGTGAATACTGAATGACCCACCTTGTTCATGTTGTGGTGAATACTGAATGACCCACCTTGTCCATGTTGTGGTGAATACTGAATGACCCACCTTGTTCATGTTGGGGTGAATACTGAATGACCCACCTTGTCCATGTTGGGGTGAATACTGAATGACCCACCTTGCCCATGTTGGACCCACCTTGTCCATGTTGTGGTGAATACTGAATGACCCACCTTGTCCATGTTGTGGTGAATACTGAATGACCCACCTTGTCCATGTTGTGGTGAATACTGAATGACCCACCTTGTTCATGTTGTGGTGAATACTGAATGACCCACCTTGTTCATGTTGGGGTGAATACTGAATGACCCACCTTGTTCATGTTGGACCCACCTTGTCCATGTTGTGGTGAATACTGAATGACCCACCTTGTTCATGTTGGACCCACCTTGTTCATGTTGGGGTGAATACTGAATGACCCACCTTGTCCATGTTGTGGTGAATACTGAATGACCCACCTTGTTCATGTTGGGGTGAATACTGAATGACCCACCTTGTTCATGTTGGGGGTGAATACTGAATGACCCACCTTGTCCATGTTGTGGTGAATACTGAATGACCCACCTTGTCCATGTTGTGGTGAATACTGAATGACCCACCTTGTCCATGTTGTGGTGAATACTGAATGACCCACCTTGTCCATGTTGGGGTGAATACTGAATGACCCACCTTGTCCATGTTGTGGTGAATACTGAATGACCCACCTTGTCCATGTTGTGGTGAATACTGAATGACCCACCTTGTCCATGTTGGGGTGAATAATGAATGACCCACCTTGTCCATGTTGGGGTGAATACTGAATGACCCATGTTGGGGTGAATACTGAATGACGCACCTTGTCCATGTTGGACCCACCTTGTCCATGTTGTGGTGAATACTGAATGACCCACCTTGTTCATGTTGGGGGTGAATACTGAATGACCCACCTTGTTCATGTTGGGGTGAATACTGAATGACCCACCTTGTTCATGTTGGGGTGAATACTGAATGACCCATGTTGGGGTGAATACTGAATGACGCACCTTGTCCATGTTGGACCCACCTTGTCCATGTTGTGGTGAATACTGAATGACCCACCTTGTTCATGTTGGGGTGAATACTGAATGACCCATGTTGGGGTGAATACTGAATGACGCACCTTGTCCATGTTGGACCCACCTTGTTCATGTTGTGGTGAATACTGAATGACCCACCTTGTTCATGTTGTGGTGAATACTGAATGACCCACCTTGTCCATGTTGGACCCACCTTGTCCATGTTGGGGTGAATACTGAATGACCCACCTTGTCCATGTTGGGGTGAATACTGAATGACCCACCTTGTTCATGTTGTGGTGAATACTGAATGACCCACCTTGTCCATGTTGGACCCACCTTGTCCACGTTGGGGTGAATACTGAATGACCCACCTTGTCCACGTTGGGGTGAATACTGAATGACCCACCTTGTTCATGTTGGGGTGAATACTGAATGACCCACCTTGTTCATGTTGGGGTGAATACTGAATGACCCATGTTGGGGTGAATACTGAATGACCCACCTTGTTCATGTTGGGGTGAATACTGAATGACCCATGTTGGGGTGAATACTGAATGACCCACCTTGTTCATGTTGGGTTTGATGCAGCGCACGAAGAAAGGGTTGGAGGCACCCAGAGTGTTCATCAAGGAATGGAGAGAGTCCTGCAGAAACACAACAACAGTACCTACAGTTGAAGTCGGAAGTTTACGTACACCTCAGCCAAATACATTTAAACTCAGTTCTTCACAATTCCTGATATTTAATCCTAGTAAAAATTCCCTGTCTTAGGTCAGTTAGGATCACCACTTCATTTTAAGAATGTGAAATGTCAGAATAATAGGTGAGAGAAGGATTTATTTCAGCTTTTATTTCTTTCATCACATTCCCAGTGGGTCAGAAGTTTACACACACTCAATTAGTATTTGGTAGCATTATCTTTAAAATGGTTTAACTTGGGTCAAATGTTTCGGGTAGCCTTCCACAAGCTTCCCACAATAAATTGGGTGAATTTTGGCCCATTCCTCCTGAGAGAGCTGGTGTAACTGAGTCAGGTTTGTAGGCCTCCTTGCTCGCACACGCTTTTTCAGTTCTGCCCACAATTTTCTATGGGATTGAGTTCAGGGCTTTGTGATGGCCACTCCAATACCTTGACTTTGTTAAGCCATTTTGCCACAACTTTGGAAGTATGCTTGGGGTCATTGTCCATTTGGAAGACCCATTTGCGACCAAGTTTTAACTTCCTGACTGATGTCTTGAGATGTTGCTTCAATACATCCACATAATTTTCCTCCTCATGATGCCATCTATTTTGTGAGGTGCACCAGTCCCCCCTCCTTCAGCAAAGCACCCCCACAACATGATGCTGCCACCCCCGTGCTTCACGGTTGGGATGGTGTTCTTCGGCTTGCAAGCCTCCCCCTTTTCCTCCAAACATAACGATGGTCATTATGGCCAAACAGTTCTATTTTTGTTTCATCAGACCAGAGGACATTTCTCCAAAAAGTACAATCTTTGTCCCCATGTGCAGTTGGAAACTGTAGTCTGGCTTTTTTATGGCGGTTTTGGAGCAGTGGCTTCTTCCTTGCTGAGAATCCTTTCAGGTTATGTCGATATAGGACTCGTTTTACTGTGGATATAGATACTTTTGTACCTGTTTCTTCCAGCATTTTCACAAGGTCCTTTGCTGTTGTTCTGGGATTGATTTGCACTTTTCACACCAAAGTACGTTCAACTCTAGGACACAGAACGCATCTCCTTCCTGAGCGGTATGACGGCTGCGTGGTCCCATGGTGTTTATACTTGCGTACTATTGTTTGTACAGATGAACGTGGTACCTTCAGGCTTTTGGAAATTGCTCCCAAGGATGAACCAGACTTGTGGAGGTCTACAATTTTTTTTCCTGAGGTTTTGGCTGATTTTCCCATGATGTCAAGCAAAGAGGCACTGAGTTGGAAGGTAGGCCTTGAAATACATCCACAGGTACACCTCTACTTGACTCAAATTGTGTCAATTAGCCTATGAGTAACTTCTAAAGCCATGATATAATTTTCTGGAATTTTCCAAGCTGTTTAAAGGCACAGTCAACTTAGTGTATGTAAACTTCTGACCCACTGGAATTGTGATACAGTGAATTATAAGTGAAAAAATCTGTCTGTAAACAATTGTTAGAGACATGACTTATGTCATGCACAAAGTAGATGTCCTAACCGACGTGCCAAACTATAGTTTGTTAACAAGAAATTTGTGGTGGTTGAAAAACGAGTTAATGACTCCAAACTAAGTGTATGTAAATTTAAACTGTAGATACGGAATCAGAAACATGACATCTAGATACGGAATCAGAAACACAACTATAGATGTAGATACGGAATCAGAGGCTCCTCATCTCCTGCTGACCAGGGTGTTTACAGGCTCTAGCCTCCTAGGCTCCTCATCTCCTGCTGATCAGGGTGTTTACAGGCTCTGGCCTCCTAGGCTCCTCATCTCCTGCTGACCAGGGTGTTTACAGGCTCTGGCCTCCTAGGGTCCTCATCTCCTGCTGACCAGGGTGTTTACAGGCTCTGGCCTCCTAGGGTCCTCATCTCCTGCCTGACCAGGGTGTTTACAGGCTCTGGCTACAGGACTATATTTACCCAGCAGTGCCAACAAGGACCATTGAACCTAGCACTCTCTCTCACTCAGACTGACTGTCTCCAGTAAAACACTGCCAGGGGGACTTGCAGATGAGGAGCTGCAGTCCAGGCTAAATCCCCTCCATGTCAGTTATGGCATGTTAAACCCCCCACCCATCTCACATGGAATTCTCTCTCTATATATATATATACACTGCTCAAAAAAATAAAGGGAACACTTAAACAACACAATGTAACTCCAAGTCAATCACACTTCAGTGAAATCAAACTGTCCACTTAGGAAGCAACACTGATTGACAATAAATTTCACATGCTGTTGTGCAAATGAAATAGACAAAAGGTGGAAATTATAGGCAATTAGCAAGACACCCCCAATAAAGGAGTGATTCTGCAGGTGGTGACCACAGACCACTTCTCAGTTCCTAAGTCATGTGTTATAACCTGCTGTGTCTCTCTCTCTCTCTCCAGACTAACCAGTACTACATGAAGCCCAGAGTGGCGGATCACCAGTTTGGCATCAAGCACTATGCTGGAGAGGTAAATTACCTTCAAGGAGCTCAACACTTGAGAAGGACTCTCTCTAAAACACAAACAAAAGACTATTCAAAACGCTTAGGGAAACTGTCAACCTCATGATCAAGGCAATCCGTATCATGGCATAGCCAAAAGGATTCTATGTGACTCTACAGTATAGTGAAGGTTATGGTTAGGAGGTCAGAGGTTGACTATGATCCTCTGTGATTGGTCCTCACCCTGAACTGAGAGCTGACAGTGGGTTAGGGTTAGGGGTTAGAGGTCCTCACCCTGAACTGAGAGCTGACAGTGGGTTAGGGTTAGAGGTTAGAGGTCCTCACCCTGAACTGAGAGCTGACAGTGGGTTAGGGTTAGAGGTTAGAGGTCCTCACCCTGAACTGAGAGCTGACGGTGGATTAGGGTTAGAGGTTAGAGGTCCTCACCCTGAACTGAGAGCTGACGGTGGGTTAGGGTTAGAGGTTAGAGGTCCTCACCCTGAACTGAGAGCTGACAGTGGGTTAGGGTTAGAGGTTAGAGGTCCTCACCCTGAACTGAGAGCTGACAGTGGGTTAGGGTTAGAGGTTAGGGGTTAGAGGTCCTCACCCTGAACTGAGAGCTGACAGTGGGTTAGGGTTAGAGGTTAGAGGTCCTCACCCTGAACTGAGAGCTGACAGTGGGTTAGGGTTAGAGGTTAGAGGTCCTCACCCTGAACTGAGAGCTGACGGTGGTTTAGGGGTTAGAGGTCCTCACCCTGAACTGAGAGCTGATGGTGGGTTAGGGTTAGAGGTTAGAGGTTAGAGGTCCTCACCCTGAACTGAGAGCTGACAGTGGGTTAGGGGTTAGAGGTCCTCACCCTGAACTGAGAGCTGACAGTGGGTTAGGGTTAGAGGTTAGAGGTCCTCACCCTGAACTGAGAGCTGACAGTGGGTTAGGGTTAGAGGTTAGAGGTCCTCACCCTGAACTGAGAGCTGACAGTGGGTTAGGGTTAGAGGTTAGAGGTCCTCACCCTGAACTGAGAGCTGACAGTGGGTTAGGGTTAGAGGTTAGAGGTCCTCACCCTGAACTGAGAGCTGACAGTGGGTTAGGGTTAGGGGTTAGAGGTCCTCACCCTGAACTGAGAGCTGATGGTGGGTTAGGGTTAGGGGTTAGAGGTCCTCACCCTGAACTGAGAGCTGACAGTGGGTTAGGGTTAGAGGTTAGAGGTCCTCACCCTGAACTGAGAGCTGACAGTGGGTTAGGGTTAGAGGTTAGAGGTCCTCACCCTGAACTGAGAGCTGACGGTGGATTAGGGTTAGAGGTTAGAGGTCCTCACCCTGAACTGAGAGCTGACGGTGGATTAGGGTTAGAGGTTAGAGGTCCTCACCCTGAACTGAGAGCTGACGGTGGGTTAGGGTTAGAGGTTAGAGGTCCTCACCCTGAACTGAGAGCTGACAGTGGGTTAGGGTTAGAGGTTAGAGGTCCTCACCCTGAACTGAGAGCTGACAGTGGGTTAGGGTTAGAGGTCCTCACCCTGAACTGAGAGCTGACAGTGGGTTAGGGTTAGAGGTTAGAGGTCCTCACCCTGAACTGAGAGCTGACAGTGGGTTAGGGTTAGAGGTTAGAGGTCCTCACCCTGAACTGAGAGCTGACGGTGGTTTAGGGGTTAGAGGTCCTCACCCTGAACTGAGAGCTGATGGTGGGTTAGGGTTAGAGGTTAGAGGTTAGAGGTCCTCACCCTGAACTGAGAGCTGACAGTGGGTTAGGGTTAGGGGTTAGAGGTCCTCACCGTGAACTGAGAGCTGACAGTGGGTTAGGGTTAGAGGTCCTCACCCTGAACTGAGAGCTGACAGTGGGTTAGGGTTAGAGGTTAGAGGTCCTCACCCTGAACTGAGAGCTGACAGTGGGTTAGGGTTAGAGGTTAGAGGTCCTCACCCTGAACTGAGAGCTGACGGTGGGTTAGGGTTAGGGGTTAGAGGTCCTCACCCTGAACTGAGAGCTGACGGTGGGTTAGGGGTTAGAGGTCCTCACCCTGAACTGAGAGCTGACAGTGGGTTAGGGGTTAGAGGTCCTCACCCTGAACTGAGAGCTGATGGTGGGTTAGGGGTTAGAGGTTAGAGGTCCTCACCCTGAACTGAGAGCTGACAGTGGGTTAAGGGTTAGGGGTTAGGGGTCCTCACCCTGAACTGAGAGCTGACAGTGGGTTAGGGTTAGAGGTTAGAGGTCCTCACCCTGAACTGAGAGCTGACAGTGGGTTAAGGGTTAGGGGTTAGGGGTCCTCACCCTGAACTGAGAGCTGACAGTGGGTTAGGGTTAGAGGTTAGGGGTTAGAGGTCCTCACCCTGAACTGAGAGCTGACAGTGGGTTAGGGTTAGAGGTTAGAGGTCCTCACCCTGAACTGAGAGCTGACAGTGGGTTAAGGGTTAGGGGTTAGAGGTCCTCACCCTGAACTGAGAGCTGACAGTGGGTTAAGGGTTAGGGGTTAGGGGTCCTCACCCTGAACTGAGAGCTGACAGTGGGTTAGGGTTAGAGGTCAGGGGTTAGAGGTCCTCACCCTGAACTGAGAGCTGACGGTGGGTTAGGGGTTAGAGGTCCTCACCCTGAACTGAGAGCTGACAGTGGGTTAGGGGTTAGAGGTCCTCACCCTGAACTGAGAGCTGATGGTGGGTTAGGGGTTAGAGGTTAGAGGTCCTCACCCTGAACTGAGAGCTGACAGTGGGTTAAGGGTTAGGGGTTAGGGGTCCTCACCCTGAACTGAGAGCTGACAGTGGGTTAGGGTTAGAGGTTAGAGGTCCTCACCCTGAACTGAGAGCTGACAGTGGGTTAAGGGTTAGGGGTTAGGGGTCCTCACCCTGAACTGAGAGCTGACAGTGGGTTAGGGTTAGAGGTTAGGGGTTAGAGGTCCTCACCCTGAACTGAGAGCTGACAGTGGGTTAGGGTTAGAGGTTAGAGGTCCTCACCCTGAACTGAGAGCTGACAGTGGGTTAAGGGTTAGGGGTTAGAGGTCCTCACCCTGAACTGAGAGCTGACAGTGGGTTAAGGGTTAGGGGTTAGGGGTCCTCACCCTGAACTGAGAGCTGACAGTGGGTTAGGGTTAGAGGTCAGGGGTTAGAGGTCCTAACCCTGAACTGAGAGCTGACAGTGGGTTAGGGTTAGAGGTTAGGGGTTAGAGGTCCTCACCCTGAACTGAGAGCTGACAGTGGGTTAAGGGTTAGGGGTTAGGGGTTAGAGGTCCTCACCCTGAACTGAGAGCTGACAGTGGGTTAGGGTTAGGGGTTAGAGGTCCTCACCCTGAACTGAGAGCTGATGGTGGGTTAGGGGTTAGGGTTAGGGGTTAGAGGTCCTCACCCTGAACTGAGAGCTGACAGTGGGTTAGGGGTTAGAGGTCCTCACCCTGGACTGAGAGCTGACAGTGGGTTAGGGTTAGGGGTTAGAGGTCCTCACCCTGAACTGAGAGCTGACGGTGGGTTAGGGTTAGAGGTTAGAGGTCCTCACCCTGAACTGAGAGTTGACAGTGGGTTAGTGTTAGGGGTTAGAGGTCCTCACCCTGAACTGAGAGCTGACAGTGGGTTAGGGTTAGAGGTTAGAGGTCCTCACCCTGAACTGAGAGCTGACGGTGGGTTAGGGTTAGAGGTTAGAGGTCCTCACCCTGAACTGAGAACTGACAGTGGGTTAGGGTTAGGGGTTAGAGGTTAGAGGTCCTCACCCTGAACTGAGAGCTGACGGTGGGTTAGGGTTAGAGGTTAGAGGTCCTCACCCTGAACTGAGAGCTGACAGTGGGTTAGGGTTAGGGGTTAGGGGTCCTCACCCTGAACTGAGAGCTGTCAGTGGATTAGGGTTAGAGGTTAGAGGTTAGAGGTTAGAGGTCCTCACCCTGAACTGAGAGCTGTCAGTGGATTAGGGTTAGAGGTTAGAGGTCCTCACCCTGAACTGAGAGCTGATGGTGGGTTAGGGTTAGAGGTTAGAGGTCCTCACCCTGAACTGAGAGCTGACAGTGGGTTAGGGTTAGAGATTAGAGGTCCTCACCCTGAACTGAGAGCTGACAGTGGGTTAAGGGTTAGGGGTCCTCACCCTGAACTGAGAGCTGACAGTGGGTTAGGGGTTAGAGGTTAGAGGTTAGGGGTTAGAGGTCCTCACCCTGAACTGAGAGCTGACAGTGGGTTAGGGTTAGGGGTTAGAGGTCCTCACCCTGAACTGAGAGCTGACAGTGGGTTAGGGTTAGGGGTTAGAGGTCCTCACCCTGAACTGAGAGCTGACAGTGGGTTAGGGTTAGGGGTTAGAGGTTAGAGGTCCTCACCCTGAACTGAGAGCTGACAGTGGGTTAGGGTTAGGGGTTAGAGGTTAGAGGTCCTCACCCTGAACTGAGAGCTGACAGTGGGTTAGGGTTAGGGGTTAGAGGTTAGAGGTCCTCACCCTGAACTGAGAGCTGACAGTGGGTTAGGGGTTAGAGGTTAGAGGTCCTCACCCTGAACTGAGAGCTGACAGTGGGTTAGGGTTAGAGGTCCTCACCCTGAACTGAGAGCTGACAGTGGGTTAGGGGTTAGGGTTAGGGGTTAGGGGTCCTCACCCTGAACTGAGAGCTGACGGTGGGTTTTCGTCTGGCCGTCCCCATCTTCAGGGTCTCCTCTCCGTTCCTGCTCCCAACACGCTCAAACAGGTCATAGATGAAGTCAAGCCTGAAGGACAGAACGAACATGTTCAACATTCTCTAAACACAGTGGAGTGACTTTAGTACCGGGTCAGAGTACATTAACACAGTGGAGTGACTTTAGTACAGGGTCAGAGGGTATTACTCTGTACATTAACACAGTGGAGTGACTTTAGTACCGGGTCAGAGTACATTAACACAGTGGAGTGACTTTAGTACAGGGTCAGAGGGTATTACTCTATACATTAACACAGTGGAGTAACTTTAGTACAGGGTCAGAGGGTATTACTCTGTACATTAACACAGTGGAGTGACTTTAGTACCGGGTCAGAGGGTATTACTCTATACATTAACACAGTGGAGTGACTTTAGTACCGGGTCAGAGTGTATTACTCTATACATTAACACAGTGGAGTGACTTTAGTACCGGGTCAGAGTGTATTACTCTATACATTAACACAGTGGAGTGACTTTAGTACAGGGTCAGAGGGTATTACTCTATACATTAACACAGTGGAGTGACTTTAGTACAGGGTCAGAGTACATTAACATAGTGGAGTGACTTTAGTACAGGGTATTACTCTATACATTAACACAATGGAGTGACTTTAGTACAGGGTCAGAGGGTATTAACACAGTGGAGTGACTTTAGTACCGGGTCAGAGTACATTAACACAGTGGAGTGACTTTAGTACAGGGTCAGAGTACATTAACACAGTGGAGTGACTTTAGTACCGGGTCAGAGGGTATTACTCTATACATTAACACAGTGGAGTGACTTTAGTACAGGGTCAGAGTACATTAACACAGTGGAGTGACTTTAGTACCGGGTCAGAGCACATTAACACAGTGGAGTGACTTTAGTACAGGGTATTACTCTGTACATTAACACAGTGGAGTGACTTTAGTACCGGGTCAGAGGGTATTACTCTGTACATTAACACAGTGGAGTGACTTTAGTACCGGGTCAGAGTTTATTACTCTGTACATTAACACAGTGGAGTGACTTTAGTACAGGGTCAGAGTACATTAACACAGTGGAGTGACTTTAGTACCGGGTCAGAGTGTATTACTCTATACATTAACACAGTGGAGTGACTTTAGTACAGGGTCAGAGTACATTAACATAGTGGAGTGACTTCAGTACAGTGTCAGAGTACATTAACACAGTGGAGTGACTTTAGTACAGGGTTAGAGTACATTAACACAGTGGAGTGACTTTAGTACAGAGTCAGAGTACATTAACACAGTGGAGTGACTTTAGTACAGGGTCAGAGTACATTAACACAGTGGAGTGACTTTAGTACAGGGTCAGAGTACATTAACATAGTGGAGTGACTTTAGTACAGGGTCAGAGTACATTAACACAGTGGAGTGACTTTAGTACCGGGTCAGAGGGTATAACTCTGTACATTAACACAGTGGAGTGACTTTAGTACCGGGTCAGAGGGTATTACTCTGTACATTAGCACAGTGGAGTGACTTTAGTACCGGGTCAGAGGGTATTACTCTATACATTAACACAGTGGAGTGACTTTAGTACAGGGTCAGAGGGTATTACTCTGTACATTAACACAGTGGAGTGACTTTAGTACCGGGTCAGAGGGTATTACTCTGTACATTAACACAGTGGAGTGACTTTAGTACCGGGTCAGAGGGTATTAACACAGTGGAGTGACTTTAGTACAGGGTCAGAGTACATTAACACAGTGGAGTGACTTTAGTACAGGGTCAGAGTACATTAACACAGTGGAGTGACTTTAGTACCGGGTCAGAGCACATTAACACAGTGGAGTGACTTTAGTACAGGGTCAGAGGGTATTACTCTGTACATTAACAGAGTGGAGTGAATTTAGTACCGGGTCAGAGGGTATTAACACAGTGGAGTGACTTTAGTACAGGGTCAGAGTACATTAACACAGTGGAGTGACTTTAGTACCGGGTCAGAGCACATTAACACAGTGGAGTGACTTTAGTACAGGGTCAGAGTACATTAACACAGTGGAGTGACTTTAGTACCGGGTCAGAGGGTATTACTCTGTACATTAACACAGTGGAGTAACTTTAGTACCGGGTCAGAGGGTATTACTCTATACATTAACACAGTGGAGTGACTTCAGTACCGGGTCAGAGGGTATTACTCTATACATTAACACAGTGGAGTGACTTTAGTACAGGGTCAGAGTGTATTACTCTGTACATTAACACAGTGGAGTGACTTTAGTACAGGGTCAGAGTACATTAACACAGTGGAGTGACTTTAGTACCGGGTCAGAGTGTATTACTCTATACATTAACACACTGGAGTGACTTTAGTACAGGGTCAGAGTACATTAACATAGTGGAGTGACTTTAGTACAGGGTCAGAGTACATTAACACAGTGGAGTGACTTTAGTACAGGGTCAGAGTACATTAACACAGTGGAGTGACTTTAGTACAGGGTCAGAGTGTATTACTCTATACATTAACACAGTGGAGTGACTTTAGTACAGGGTCAGAGTACATTAACACAGTGGAGTGACTTTAGTACCGGGTCAGAGTGTATTACTCTATACATTAACACAGTGGAGTGACTTTAGTACAGGGTCAGAGTACATTAACACAGTGGAGTGACTTTAGTACAGGGTATTACTCTATACATTAAAAAAGTGGAGTGACTTTAGTACAGGGTCAGAGGGTATTAACACAGTGGAGTGACTTTAGTACCGGGTCAGAGTACATTAACACAGTGGAGTGACTTTAGTACAGGGTCAGAGTACATTAACACAGTGGAGTGACTTTAGTACCGGGTCAGAGGGTATTACTCTATACATTAACACAGTGGAGTGACTTTAGTACAGGGTCAGAGTACATTAACACAGTGGAGTGACTTTAGTACCGGGTCAGAGCACATTAACACAGTGGAGTGACTTTAGTACAGGGTCAGAGTACATTAACACAGTGGAGTGACTTTAGTACAGAGTCAGAGTACATTAACACAGTGGAGTGACTTTAGTACAGGGTCAGAGTACATTAACACAGTGGAGTGACTTTAGTACAGGGTCAGAGTACATTAACACAGTGAAGTGACTTTAGTACAGGGTCAGAGTACATTAACACAGTGGAGTGACTTTAGTACAGGGTCAGAGTACATTAACACAGTGGAGTGACTTTAGTACCGGGTCAGAGTGTATTACTCTATACATTAACACAGTGGAGTGACTTTAGTACAGGGTCAGAGTACATTAACACAGTGGAGTGACTTTAGTACAGGGTCAGAGTACATTAACATAGTGGAGTGACTTTAGTACAGGGTCAGAGTACATTAACACAGTGGAGTGACTTTAGTACAGGGTCAGAGGGTATTACTCTGTACATTAACACAGTGGAGTGACTTTAGTACCGGGTCAGAGGGTATTACTCTATACATTAACACAGTGGAGTGACTTTAGTACCGGGTCAGAGTGTATTACTCTATACATTAACACAGTGGAGTGACTTTAGTACAGGGTCAGAGTACATTAACATAGTGGAGTGACTTTAGTACAGGGTCAGAGTACATTAACACAGTGGAGTGACTTTAGTACAGGGTCAGAGGGTATTACTCTGTACATTAACACAGTGGAGTGACTTTAGTACAGGGTCATAGTACATTAACACAGTGGAGTGACTTTAGTACAGGGTCAGAGTACATTAACACAGTGGAGTGACTTTAGTACAGAGTACATTAACACAGTGGAGTGACTTTAGTACAGAGTCAGAGTACATTAACACAGTGGAGTGACTTTAGTACAGGGTCAGAGTACATTAACACAGTGGAGTGAATTTAGTACAGGGTCAGAGTACATTAACACAGTGGAGTGACTTTAGTACAGGGTCAGAGTACATTAACAGAGTGGAGTGACTTTAGTACAGGGTTAGAGTACATTAACACAGTGGAGTTACTTTAGTACAGGGTCAGAGTGTATTACTCTGTAGATTAACACAGTGGAGTGACTTTAGTACATGGTCAGAGTACATTAACACAGTGGAGTGACTTTAGTACAGAGTCAGAGTACATTAACACAGTGGAGTGACTTTAGTACAGGGTCAGAGTACATTAACACAGTGGAGTGACTTTAGTACAGGGTCAGAGGGTATTACTCTGTACATTAACACAGTGGAGTGACTTTAGTACAGGGTCAGAGTACATTAACACAGTGGAGTGACTTTAGTACAGGGTCAGAGTACATTAACACAGTGGAGTGACTTTAGTACAGAGTACATTAACACAGTGGAGTGACTTTAGTACAGAGTCAGAGTACATTAACACAGTGGAGTTACTTTAGTACAGGGTCAGAGTGTATTACTCTGTAGATTAACACAGTGGAGTGACTTTAGTACATGGTCAGAGTACATTAACACAGTGGAGTAACTTTAGTACAGAGTCAGAGTACATTAACACAGTGGAGTGACTTTAGTACAGGGTCAGAGTACATTAACACAGTGGAGTGACTTTAGTACAGAGTCAGAGTACATTAACACAGTGGAGTGACTTTAGTACAGGGTCAGAGTACATTAACACAGTGGAGTGACTTTAGTACCGGGTCAGAGTACATTAACACAGTGGAGTGACTTTAGTACCGGGTCAGAGTACATTAACACAGTGGAGTGACTTTAGTACAGGGTCAGAGTACATTAACACAGTGGAGTGACTTTAGTACCGGGTCAGAGTACATTAACACAGTGGAGTGACTTTAGTACAGGGACAGAGGGTATTACTCTGTACATTAACACAGTGGAGTGACTTTAGTACCGGGTCAGAGGGTATTACTCTATACATTAACACAGTGGAGTGACTTTAGTACCGAGTCAGAGTGTATTACTCTATACATTAACACAGTGGAGTGACTTTCGTACAGGGTCCGAGTACATTAACATAGTGGAGTGACTTTAGTACAGGGTCAAAGTACATTAACACAGTGGAGTGACTTTAGTACAGGGTCAGAGGGTATTACTCTGTACATTAACACAGTGGAGTGACTTTAGTACAGGGTCAGAGTACATTAACACAGTGGAGTGACTTTAGTACAGGGTCAGAGTACATTAACACAGTGGAGTGACTTTAGTACAGAGTACATTAACACAGTGGAGTGACTTTAGTACAGAGTCAGAGTACATTAACACAGTGGAGTTACTTTAGTACAGGGTCAGAGTGTATTACTCTGTAGATTAACACAGTGGAGTGACTTTAGTACATGGTCAGAGTACATTAACACAGTGGAGTGACTTTAGTACAGAGTCAGAGTACATTAACACAGTGGAGTGACTTTAGTACAGGGTCAGAGTACATTAACACAGTGGAGTGACTTTAGTACAGAGTCAGAGTACATTAACACAGTGGAGTGACTTTAGTACAGGGTCAGAGTACATGTACACAGTGGAGTGACTTTAGTACCGGGTCAGAGTACATTAACACAGTGGAATGACTTTAGTACAGGGTCAGAGTACATTAACACAGTGGAGTGACTTTAGTACAGGGTCAGACTTTGTGGGTTGTTGTGATTGTTTATTCGAGTCAGAGGAACATCGAGTAGCTGTTCCATGACCAGGGAACCACACACACACACACACACACACACACACACACACACACACACACACACACACACACACACACACACACCTGCTGTCTTTGAGCATGTTCAAGACGTCATCTCTGAAGGTGTCTCTGTTCTTCTGCAGGACCCCTCTGACGTCATACAGAACCTGACAGAGAGTGGGGACATGTGTCAGTTCTTTCGACCTGACAGGGGACAGGACAGCGGATGTTACTGTATGTTCACCGGGGCCACGTTACACATGCTGAAAGAGAATGATCGCCGGCCTGATCTGAAGCTCAGCGAGAGTACGGCTAAGAGCAGGTGAGAGGAGTCGTCTGCTGTGTTAAGACAGTCACCTGTTGACAGTTACTCGGCCCCTGGTCTTAACAGCGTAGCAGCAGTGGATTCCTCCCTACTACTAAAGTACTGCTCGCCTGGCCCAGGCCAGTAAGCGTAGACAGAGGTATTGATTACATGGACACATTCCTTGTACATCTATAGCCATATAGAAAATGACCCATGACAGAGACGTGCTTATGAGTTTAATGACGGTACAGCTTCGCCTCGGATGAGGACACTGAGGGTTATAGACATAGGACTTCAGGGGTTACTATTTCACCTTGTGTTGTTTATGATGAAATAACCACTAAATTACAGTTGGATAAATCTACTGAAGGATGTGACTGTCCTCCATGTGAACTAACAGAGCCTTTTCAGATAACACCAAGCCCTGGGCAGCAGGGGAGTTGGGGTCTGGGGAGAGGGACAGGAATCACCATGGCTCCACAGCCTCCTCTCCTAGGGGAGTTGGGGTCTGGGGAGAGGAGGGACAGGAATCACCGTGGCTCCACAGCCTCCTCTCCTAGGGGAGTTGGGGTCTGGGGAGAGGAGGGACAGGAATCACCATGGCTCCACAGTCTCCTCTCCTAGGGGAGTTGGGGTCTGGGGAGAGGGACAGGAATCACCATGGCTCCACAGCCTCCTCTCCTAGGGGAGTTGGGGTCTGGGGAGAGGGACAGGAATCACCATGGCTCCACAGCCTCCTCTCCTAGGGGAGTTGGGGTCTGGGGAGAGGAGGGACAGGAATCACCATGGCTCCACAGCCTCCTCTCCTAGGGGAGTTGGGGTCTGGGGAGAGGAGGGACAGGAATCACCATGGCTCCACAGTCTCCTCTCCTAGGGGAGTTGGGGTCTGGGGAGAGGGACAGGAATCACCATGGCTCCACAGCCTCCTCTCCTAGGGGAGTTGGGGTCTGGGGAGAGGGACAGGAATCACCATGGCTCCACAGCCTCCTCTCCTAGGGGAGTTGGGGTCTGGGGAGAGGAGGGACAGGAATCACCATGGCTCCACAGCCTCCTCTCCTAGGGGAGTTGGGGTCTGGGGAGAGGGACAGGAATCACCGTGGCTCCACAGCCTCCTCTCCTAGGGGAGTTGGGGTCTGGGGAGAGGAGGGACAGGAATCACCGTGGCTCCACAGCCTCCTCTCCTAGGGGAGTTGGGGTCTGGGGAGAGGAGGGACAGGAATCACCATGGCTCCACAGCCTCCTCTCCTAGGGGAGTTGGGGTCTGGGGAGAGGAGGGACAGGAATCACCGTGGCTCCACAGCCTCCTCTCCTAGGGGAGTTGGGGTCTAGGGAGAGGAGGGACAGGAATCACCATGGCTCCACAGTCTCCTCTCCTAGGGGAGTTGGGGTCTGGGGAGAGGAGGGACAGGAATCACCATGGCTCCACAGCCTCCTCTCCTAGGGGAGTTGGGGTCTGGGGAGAGGAGGGACAGGAATCACCATGGCTCCACAGTCTCCTCTCCTAGGGGAGTTGGGGTCTAGGGAGAGGAGGGACAGGAATCACCATGGCTCCACAGTCTCCTCTCCTAGGGGAGTTGGGGTCTGGGGAGAGGGACAGGAATCACCATGGCTCCACAGTCTCCTCTCCTAGGGGAGTTGGGGTCTGGGGAGAGGAGGGACAGGAATCACCATGGCTCCACCGCCCCCCCCCCCCCCCCCTCTCTGTCCCTGAAACAACAGCCTCCCCCCCTCTCTGTCCCTGAAACAGCCTCCCCCCCTCTCTGTTCCTTAAACAGCCCCCCCCCCTCTCTGTTCCTTAAACAACAGCCCCCCCCCCCCCTCTCTGTCCCTGAAACAACAGCCCCCCCCCCCCCCTCTCTGTCCCTGAAACAACAGCCCCCCCCCCCCCCCCTCTCTGTCCCTGAAACAACAGCCTCCCCCCCCCCCCTCTCTGTCCCTGAGACAACAGCCTCCCCCCCTCTCTGTCCCTGAGACAACAACCCCCCCCCCCCCCCCCTCTCTGTCCCTGAAACAACAGCCCCCCCCCCCCCCCTCTCTGTCCCTGAAACAACAGCCTCCCCCCTCTCTGTCCCTGAAACAACAGCCTCCCCTCCCCCCCTCTCTGTCCCTGAAACAACAGCCCCCCCTCCCCCCCTCTCTGTCCCTGAAACAACAGCCTCCCCTCCCCCCCTCTCTGTCCCTGAAACAACAGCCTCCCCCCTCTCTGTCCCTGAAACAACAGCCTCCCCCCCCCCCTCTCTGTCCCTGAAACAACAGCCTCCCCCCTCTCTGTCCCTGAAACAACAGCCCCCCCCCCCCCTCTCTGTCCCTGAAACAACAGCCCCCCCCTCTCTGTCCCTGAAACAACAGCCTCCCCCCCCCCCTCTCTGTCCCTGAAACAACAGCCTCCCCCCCCCTCTCTGTCCCTGAAACAACAGCCCCCCCTCCCCCCCTCTCTGTCCCTGAAACAACAGCCCCCCCTCCCCCCCTCTCTGTCCCTGAAACAACAGCCCCCCCTCCCCCCCTCTCTGTCCCTGAAACAACAGCCCCCCCCCCCTCTCTGTCCCTGAAACAACAGCCCCCCCTCCCCCCCCTCTCTGTCCCTGAAACAACAGCCCCCCCTCCCCCCCCTCTCTGTCCCTGAAACAACAGCCTCCCCCCCTCTCTGTCCCTGAAACAACAGCCTCCCCCCCCCCTCTCTGTCCCTGAAACAGCCCCCCCCCCCCTCTCTGTCCCTGAAACAACAGCCTCCCCCCTCTCTGTCCCTGAAACAACAGCCCCCCCCCCCTCTCTGTCCCTGAAACAACAGCCTCCCCCCCCCCCCTCTCTGTCCCTGAAACAGCCCCCCCCCCCCTCTCTGTCCCTGAAACAACAGCCCCCCCCCCCATCTCTGTCCCTGAAACAACAGCCCCCCCTCCCCCCCTCTCTGTCCCTGAAACAACAGCCCCCCCCCCCTCTCTGTCCCTGAAACAACAGCCTCCCCCCCTCTCTGTCCCTGAAACAACAGCCTCCCCCCCCCCCCTCTCTGTCCCTGAAACAACAGCCCCCCCCCCCCTCTCTGTCCCTGAAACAACAGCCCCCCCCCCCTCTCTGTCCCTGAAACAACAGCCTCCCCCCCCCCTCTCTGTCCCTGAAACAGCCCCCCCCCCTCTCTGTCCCTGAAACAACAGCCCCCCCCCCTCTCTGTCCCTGAAACAACAGCCCCCCCCCCCTCTCTGTCCCTGAAACAACAGCCTTCCCCCCCCCCCCCCTCTCTGTCCCTGAAACAACAGCCCCCCCCCCCTCTCTGTCCCTGAAACAACAGCCCCCCCCTCTCTGTCCCTGAAACAACAGCCTCCCCCCCCCCCCCCTCTCTGTCCCTGAAACAACAGCCCCCCCTCCCCCCCTCTCTGTCCCTGAAACAACAGCCCCCCCCCCCTCTCTGTCCCTGAAACAACAGCCCCCCCCCCCTCTCTGTCCCTGAAACAACAGCCCCCCCCCCTCTCGGTCCCTGAAACAACAGCCTCCCCCCCCCCCCTCTCTGTCCCTGAAACAACAGCCCCCCCCCCCTCTCTGTCCCTGAAACAACAGCCCCCCCTCCCCCCCTCTCTGTCCCTGAAACAACAGCCCCCCCCCCTCTCTGTCCCTGAAACAACAGCCCCCCCCCCTCTCTGTCCCTGAAACAACAGCCCCCCCCCTCTCGGTCCCTGAAACAACAGCCTCCCCCCCCCCCCCTCTCTGTCCCTGAAACAACAGCCCCCCCCCCCTCTCTGTCCCTGAAACAACAGCCCCCCCTCCCCCCCTCTCTGTCCCTGAAACAACAGCCCCCCCCCTCTCTGTCCCTGAAACAACAGCCCCCCCTCCCCCCCTCTCTGTCCCTGAGACAACAGCCTCCCCCCTCTCTGTCCCTGAAACAACAGCCCCCCCCCCTCTCTGTCCCTGAAACAACAGCCCCCCCTCCCCCCCTCTCTGTCCCTGAAACAACAGCCTCCCCCCTCTCTGTCCCTGAAACAACAGCCCCCCCCCCTCTCTGTCCCTGAAACAACAGCCCCCCCTCTCTGTCCCTGAAACAACAGCCTCCCCCCTCTCTGTCCCTGAAACAACAGCCCCCCCCCCCTCTCTGTCCCTGAAACAACAGCCCCCCCCCTCTCTGTCCCTGAAACAACAGCCTCCCCCCTCTCTGTCCCTGAAACAACAGCCTCCCCCCTCTCTGTCCCTGAAACAACAGCCCCCCCCCCCCCCCTCTCTGTCCCTGAAACAACAGCCCCCCCCCCCCCCCCTCTCTGTCCCTGAAACAACAGCCCCCCCCCCCCCCCCCCCTCTCTGTCCCTGGGGCCTGGCACGCCTGACTCTTGGCAGGGCTCATGATCCAGCCCCCATAGCCTGGGCTAATTAGTGAAAGAGGAGCCCTCCTTCAGCCTAGTTGCCTGGCGACATGCCCGACCAGTGTGTTTCACAGTCCATTACATAAACCCCCTCCTGGTGTGTGAAAGACACACACACACACACACACACACGGAGAGAGACAGAGGTATCCTTCTCAAGTGTTGAGCTCCTTGAAGGTAATTTACCTCTCCAGCATAGTGCTTGATGCCAAACTGGTGATCCGCCACTCTGGGCTTCATGTAGTACTGGTTAGTCTGGAGAGAGAGAGAGAGACAGCAGGTTATAACACATGACTTAGCAGTCATAGGACAGAGAGCTGGCATCGACATCACATGAAGATCTCTGCATTTCTCCTGTTTCCTGCAGCATAACAATGTTCATTAGGTCTGAGAAAAGCGGATCACATTTCACTGCTGTTGCTGTGCGTGAGAGAAGACGTTTCTGCTCTGATCTGCATCGAAGACAGTCAGGACAGATTCATTCTTTGTGGTCTGGGGAAGAATTTCCTTTACAGCGGTCTGTGTGTGTGTCTCTCTGTGTGTGTGTGTGTGTGTCCGTGTGTCCGTGTGTCTGTGTGTCTGTGTGTCTGCGTGTGTGTCACTGTGTGTGTGTGTGTGTGTGTGTGTACTCACAGCGTGTCTACTGTGTAGTTTCTCTAGCAGGGTGTAGTCGGTGCCTTTAGGGAAGCGACTCTCCTCGTTGATCAGAGCCAGCATGCCCAGTTTCTACCAGGAGGAAGAGGAGGAAGAGGAGACTAACAGTTCACAGAGAAGCCTGGTATGAGGCTCAAGGCCATAATGACAACAAAGACAAATACATCTACAGTGGGATCCTTGATAAAGATTAGCAATAATGACTATCAAATACTGAGCTATATATATATATATATATCAAATACTGAGCTAAAGATAGATAGGTGGATTTTGATGCGCTCTGGGTTATTGGCTGGCTGGAATCATCCACTTGCAATCACGTTTCAGATTCCTGGCAGAGGGAACCCGAGGGAACCCGGTGTAAGGCTAAAATGTCCTGGTACTGGGCTCCCGAGTGGCGCAGCGGTCTAAGGCACTGCATCTCAGCGCAAGAGGTGTCACTACAGTCCCTGGTTCAAATCCAGGCCGTGATTGGGAGTCCCATAAGGCTGGCGCACAATTGGCCCGGCGTCGTCCGGGTTTGGCCGGGGCAGGCCGTCATTGTAAATAAGAATTTGACCTTAACTGACTTGCCTAGTTAAACAAAAGGTCAAAGTTCATGGTGCCGGTGACCTTAAAGGCCCCAGGACCAGCAGAAGCAAAACCGCCTCAGAAACAGACATATTTTACAGCAGCCTCGAGGTTATTTTCTGCTTATGTGTCGTCATGTCGACGCCAAACCCCCACCACTGCTGTGTGGTAGCCATACAGTTGTATTTTCATGTCTTAGCCTCGGACTCCACTGTACCAAGGTCATCAGGTCATGTGTCTAGTCGTCCGGGGTTGGTTACACCGTTTACCTACCTTCTCTATGAGGTCCAGACACTCTGCATTATCCATCCAGTCTATGGCTTCCCACTGGATTCCCTCTCTGAGGAACACACACACACACACACACACACACAGTAAGGCAGACACAAGGGCTGTATTGTCCACAGGTTGATGTGATGAAATGAGCTGTGACCAGGCTGCTGGCTAAATGCTGGTAGGTCTGTTCTAGAACATAACTGTGTTCCCATTGTAAACATCTGGCAACCCCCAGCTACGACCCCCAGCTACGACCCCCAGCTTCGACCCAACATGGTGCCCAGACTCCAACCCCCAGCTACGACCCCCAGCTACGACCCCCAGCTACGACCCAACATGGTGCCCAGACTCCAACCCCCAGCTACGACCCCCAGCTACGACCCAACATGGTTCCCTCTCTGGCAGTGCTGCCCAGACCCCAACCCCCAGCTGCGACCCCCAGCTAGGACCCAACATGCTGCCCAGACCCCAACCCCCAGCTACGACCCAACATGCTGCCCAGACCCCAACCCCCAGCTACGACCCAACACGGTGCCCAGACTCCAACCCCCAGCTACGACCCAACATGCTGCCCAGACCCCAACCCCCAGCTACGACCCCCAGCTACAACCCAACATGCTGCCCAGACTCCAACCCCCAGCTACGACCCAACATGCTGCCCAGACCCCAACCCCCAGCTACGACCCAACATGGTGCCCAGACCCCAACCCCCAGCTACGACCCAACATGGTGCCCAGACCCCAACCCCCAGCTACGACCCCCAGCTACGACCCAACATTCTGCCCAGACCCCAACCCCCAGCTACGACCCAACATGCTGCCCAGACCCCAACCCCCAGCTACGACCCAACATGGTTCCCAGACCCCAACTACGACCCCCAGCTATGACCCAACATGCTGCCCAGACTCCAACCCCCAGCTACGACCCAACATGCTGCCCAGACCCCAACCCCCAGCTACGACCCAATATGGTGCCCAGACCCCAACCCCCAGCTACGACCCAACATGCTGCCCAGACCCCAACCCCCAGCTACGACCCCCAGACCCCAACCCCCAGCTACGACCCAACATGCTGCCCAGACCCCAACCCCCAGCTACGACCCCCAGCTACGACCCAACATGGTGCCCAGACCCCAACCCACGACCCCCAGCTACGACCCAACATGGTGCCCAGACCCCAACCCCCAGCTACGACCCCCAGCTACGACCCAACATGGTGCACAGACCCCAACCCCCAGCTACGACCCAACATGCTGCCCAGACCCCAACCCCCAGCTACGACCCCCAGCTACGACCCAACATGGTGCCCAGACCCCAACCGCCAGCTATGACCCCCAGCTACAACCCAACATGCTGCCCAGACCCCAACCCCCAGCTACGACCCAACATGCTGCCCAGACCCCAACCCCCAGCTACGACCCCCAGCTACGACCCAACATGGTGCCCAGACCCCAACCCCCAGCTACGACCCCCAGCTACGACCCAACATGGTGCCCAGACCCCAACCCCCAGCTATGACCCCCAGCTACGACCCAACATGGTGCCCAGACCCCAACCCCCAGCTACGACCCAACATGGTTCCCTCTCTCTCTATTAGCTGCCTCTGAAATTGCACCCTATTCCCTGTATAGTGCACTACTTGTGACCAGTCCGATGGGGAATACGACACAATTTCAGAGGCAGCCAATATATCTTCTCTCTAGGAACTGTGATTGCCAATCTGCTAACAGACCTGTTGTAGTCCAGCTGTCTATTAACAGACCTGTTGTACTCCATAGTAATATTATACAGTACTAGTAATATACCTGTTGTACTTCATAGTAATAGTATACAGTACTAGTAATATACCTGTTGTACTTCATAGTAATAGTATACAGTACTATTAACAGACCTGTTGTACTCCATAGTATACAGTACTAGTAACAGACCTGTTGTACTCCATAGTAATAGTATACAGTACTATTAACAGACCTGTTATACTCCATAGTAATAGTATACAGTACTATTAACAGACCTGTTGTACTCCATAGTAATAGTATACAGTACTATTAACAGACCTGTTGTTCTCCATAGTAATAGTATACAGTACTAGTAACAGACCTGTTGTACTCCATAGTAATAGTATACAGTACTATTAACAGACCTGTTATACTCCATAGTAATAGTATACAGTACTAGTAACAGACCTGTTGTACTCCATAGTAATAGTATACAGTACTATTAACAGACCTGTTGTACTCCATAGTAATAGTATACAGTACTAGTAACATACCTGTTGTACTCCATAGTATACAGTACTAGTAACAGACGTGTTGTACTCCATAGTAATAGTATACAGTACTAGTAACAGACCTGTTGTACTCCATAGTAATAGTATACAGTACTAGTAACAGACCTGTTGTACTCCATAGTATACAGTACTAGTAACATACCTGTTGTACTCCATAGTATACAGTACTAGTAACAGACCTGTTGTACTCCATAGTAATAGTATACAGTACTATTAACAGACCTGTTGTACTCCATAGTAATAGTATACAGTACTAGTAACAGACCTGTTGTACTCCATAGTAATATTATACAGTACTAGTAACATACCTGTTGTTCTCCATAGTATACAGTACTAGTAACAGACCTGTTGTACTCCATAGTATACAGTACTAGTAACAGACCTGTTGTACTCCATAGTAATAGTATACAGTACTATTAACAGACCTGTTGTACTCC
The DNA here is from genome assembly GCF_029448725.1 of Salvelinus fontinalis. Taxonomy (NCBI): domain Eukaryota; kingdom Metazoa; phylum Chordata; class Actinopteri; order Salmoniformes; family Salmonidae; genus Salvelinus; species Salvelinus fontinalis. Next base: position 49,599,150 of record NC_074683.1, on the reverse strand, counting down.
ATAGTAATAGTATACAGCACTAGTAATATACCTGTTGTACTCCATAGTATACAGTACTAGTAACATACCTGTTGTACTCCATAGTATACAGTACTAGTAACAGACCTGTTGTACTCCATAGTATACAGTACTAGTAACAGACCTGTTGTACTCCATAGTAATAGTATACAGTACTATTAACAGACCTGTTGTTCTCCATAGTAATAGTATACAGTACTAGTAACAGACCTGTTGTACTCCATAGTAATAGTATACAGTACTAGTAACAGACCTGTTGTACTCCATAGTAATAGTATACAGTACTAGTAACAGACCTGTTGTACTCCATAGTAATAGTATACAGTACTAGTAACAGACCTGTTGTACTCCATAGTATACAGTACTAGTAACATACCTGTTGTACTCCATAGTATACAGTACTAGTAACAGACCTGTTGTACTCCATAGTAAAAGTATAAAGTACTATTAACAGACCTGTTGTTCTCCATAGTAATAGTATACAGTACTATTAACAGACCTGTTATACTCCATAGTAATAGTATACAGTACTATTAACAGACCTGTTGTACTCCATAGTAATAGTATACAGTACTATTAACAGACCTGTTGTTCTCCATAGTAATAGTATACAGTACTAGTAACAGACCTGTTGTACTCCATAGTAATAGTATACAGCACTAGTAATATACCTGTTGTACTCCATAGTAATAGTATACAGTACTAGTAATATACCTGTTGTACTCCATAGTAATAGTATACAGTACTATTAACAGACCTGTTGTTCTCCATAGTAATAGTATACAGTACTAGTAACAGACCTGTTGTACTCCATAGTAATAGTATACAGTACTAGTAACAGACCTGTTGTACTCCATAGTATACAGTACTAGTAACAGACCTGTTGTACTCCATAGTATACAGTACTAGTAACATACCTGTTGTACTCCATAGTAATAGTATACAGTACTATTAACAGACCTGTTGTACTCCATAGTAATAGTATACAGTACTAGTAACAGACCTGTTGTACTCCATAGTAAAAGTATAAAGTACTATTAACAGACCTGTTGTACTCCATAGTAATAGTATACAGTACTAGTAACAGACCTGTTGTACTCCATAGTAAAAGTATAAAGTACTATTAACAGACCTGTTGTACTCCATAGTAATAGTATACAGTACTAGTAACAGACCTGTTGTACTCCATAGTAATAGTATACAGTACTAGTAATATACCTGTTGTACTCCATAGTAATATTATACAGTACTAGTAACAGACCTGTTGTACTCCATAGTAATAGTATACAGTACTAGTAACAGACCTGTTGTACTCCATAGTAATAGTATACAGTACTAGTAACATACCTGTTGTAGTCCAGCTGTTCCAGGGAGAAGATGTGTTTGTTGAAGTATTCCTGCAGCTTCTCGTTGGCGTAGTTGATGTTGAACTGTTCAAACCTGTTCACCTGCAGGAGGAGTCATATATACTATAACAATATGCTAACTACCAACTACAGACCTGTTCACCTGCAGGAGGAGTCATATATACTATAACAATATGCTAACTACAGACCTGTTCACCTGCAGGAGGAGTCATATATACTATAACAATATGCTAACTACAGACCTGTTCACCTGCAGGAGGAGACATATATACTATAACAATATGCCAACTACCAACTACAGACCTGTTCACCTGCAGGAGGAGACATATATACTATAACAATATGCTAACTACCAACTACAGACCTGTTCACCTGCAGGAGGAGTCATATATACTAACTAGACCTGTTCACCTGCAGGAGGACACATATATACTAACTAGACCTGTTCACCTGCAGGAGGAGTCATATATACTAACTAGACCTGTTCACCTGCAGGAGGAGTCATATATACTATAACAATATGCTAACTACCAACTACAGACCTGTTCACCTGCAGGAGGAGACATATATACTATAACAATATGCTAACTACAGACCTGTTCACCTGCAGGAGGAGACATATATACTATAACAATATGCTAACTACAGACCTGTTCACCTGCAGGAGGAGTCATATATACTATAACAATATGCTAACTACAGACCTGTTCACCTGCAGGAGGAGACATATATACTATAACAATATGCTAACTACAGACCTGTTCACCTGCAGGAGGAGTCATATATACTATAACAATATGCTAACTACAGACCTGTTCACCTGCAGGAGGAGTCATATATACTAACTAGACCTGTTCACCTGCAGGAGGACACATATATACTAACTAGACCTGTTCACCTGCAGGAGGAGTCATATATACTAACTAGACCTGTTCACCTGCAGGAGGAGACATATATACTATAACAATATGCTAACTACCAACTACAGACCTGTTCACCTGCAGGAGGAGACATATATACTATAACAATATGCCAACTTAACTACCAACTACAGACCTGTTCACCTGCAGGAGGAGTCATATATACTATAACAATATGCTAACTACCAACTACAGACCTGTTCACCTGCAGGAGGAGTCATATATACTATAACAATATGCTAACTACCAACTACAGACCTGTTCACCTGCAGGAGGAGACATATATACTATAACAATATGCTAATTACCAACTACAGACCTGTTCACCTGCAGGAGTAGTCATATATACTAACTAGACCTGTTCACCTGCAGGAGGAGTCATATATACTATAACAATATGCTAACTACCAACTACAGACCTGTTCACCTGCAGGAGGAGACATATATACTATAACAATATGCTAATTACCAACTACAGACCTGTTCACCTTCAGAAGCTGCAACTAGCCTTGTCCAGGAGTTATTTGTGCCATCTTGCCAATGTCCGTGTTTGGCATGACAAGGAGTTGGCATGACAACACCAAACAGATCTTGGACTCAGTGCCAACTAAAAAGAAGGGAACACATAAATGTACCTCAAAATTCTCGAAGCCGAAGATGTCGAGGATACCGATGGACTTGAAGTTGTCCTTCCCTCTGACCTTCTGGTTGATCCGTGTGATGATCCAGGAGAAAGACTGGGCGTACAACGCCATGGCAACCGAGTCTCGAGAACACACCGCCTGTCAGTCAAATCAAACAGCCCAATGGGTGAACAGAATAATATACAGACCAATCAGAGGACTAGGAATGCGTTCTAAATGGTCTTGAGATGGGAGCTATTTGAGATGCACCGTAGGTTTCTGACGGTTAAGGCAATAGTGAACCATAACGGGGATAGACTACATCCTTGCCTTGTCCCACATATTCGGAGAGTATATTTCTGGTGATTGCTGAAGCTAAAATGGATTAACACAGCAATAATGATTAGTTAGAAACACCTTCAGTCCAAAAACCAGACAACAAAAAAAAACACTGAAGTCTGTTAGAAAAACCCAACAAACAACTTCTCATAAAAATGGCTGAATGTGTTGTAACACCCAGAGTCGTTATAAATGGCTGTACCCACTGAATGTGTTATAACACCCAGAGTCGTTATAAATGGCTGTACCCACTGAATGTGTTATAACACCCAGAGTCGTTATAAATGGCTGTACCCACTGAATGTGTTATAACACCCAGAGTTGTTATAATTAGCTGTACCCACTGAATGTGTTATAACACCCAGAGTCGTTATAAATGGCTGTACCCACTGAATGTGTTATAACACCCAGAGTCGTTATAAATGGCTGTACCCACTGAATGTGTTATAACACCCAGAGTCGTACTGAATGTGTTATAACACCCAGAGTCGTTAAATATGGCTGTACCCACTGAATGTGTTATAACACCCAGAGTTGTTATAAATGGCTGTACCCACTGAATGTGTTATAACACCCAGAGTTGTTATAATTAGCTGTACCCACTGAATGTGTTATAACACCCAGAGTTGTTATAATTAGCTGTACCCACTGAATGTGTTGTAACACCCAGAGTCGTTATAAATGGCTGTACCCACTGAATGTGTTATAACACCCAGAGTCGTTATAAATGGCTGTACCCACTGAATGTGTTATAACACCCAGAGTTGTTATAATTAGCTGTACCCACTGAATGTGTTATAACACCCAGAGTCGTTATAAATGGCTGTACCCACTGAATGTGTTATAACACGCAGAGTCGTTATAAATGGCTGTACCCACTGAATGTGTTATAACACCCAGAGTCGTTATAATTAGCTGTACCCACTGACTGTGTTATAACACCCAGAGTTGTTATAAATGGCTGTACCCACTGAATGTGTTATAACACCCAGAGTCGTTATAAATGGCTGTACCCACTGAATGTGTTATAACACCCAGAGTCGTTATAAATGGCTGTACCCACTGACTGTGTTATAACACCCAGAGTTGTTATAAATGGCTGTACCCACTGAATGTGTTATAACACCCAGAGTTGTTATAAATGGCTGTACCCACTGAATGTGTTATAACACCCAGAGTTGTTATAATTAGCTGTACCCACTGAATGTGTTATAACACCCAGAGTTGTTATAATTAGCTGTACCCACTGAATGTGTTATAACACCCAGAGTCGTTATAATTAGCTGTACCCACTGAATGTGTTGTAACACCCAGAGTCGTTATAATTAGCTGTACCCACTGAATGTGTTATAACACCCAGAGTCGTTATAATTAGCTGTACCCACTGAATGTGTTATAACACCCAGAGTCGTTATAATTAGCTGTACCCACTGAATGTGTTGGTAAATACAGGTTGAAAGAAAGACTGGTCTGTCTGTGTGATCCAAGGAAACAGAAAAGTGTCGTTACCTCCTGATCTTAGGAGTTACATCAGATTTACAGTGTATGTTGTGATGAGAAACCTTTTAATACAGCTGAGGTGTTCTGAACCAGGCCCTGCAACGCAACCAACCTCCCGGCGCAAGCAACCAACCTCCCGGCGCAAGCAACCAACCTCCCGGCGCAAGCAACCAACCTCCCGGCGCAAGCAACCAACCTCCCGGCGCAAGCAACCAACCTCCCGGCGCAAGCAACCAACCTCCCGGCGCAAGCAACCAACCTCCCGACGCAAGCAACCAACCTCCCGACGCAACCAACCAACCTCCCGGCGCAAGCAACCAACCTCCCGGCGCAAGCAACCAACCTCCCGACGCAACCAACCTCCCGACGCAAGCAACCAACCTCCCGACGCAAGCAACCAACCTCCCGGCGCAAGCAACCAACCTCCCGGCGCAACCAACCTCCCGGCGCAACCAACCTCCCGACGCAAGCAACCAACCTCCCGGCGCAACCAACCAACCTCCCGACGCAACCAACCTCCCGACGCAAGCAACCAACCTCCCGACGCAAGCAACCAACCTCCCGACGCAAGCAACCAACCTCCCGACGCAACCAACCAACCTCCCGACGCAACCAACCTCCCGACGCAACTTGGAATGTTACTTATTGTGTATCTATTATTACTTGTATTATTTCTACATGTTCTGTATTTTTCTTAGATTGAGTTGTAGTGAGCTTCCTACAGGCATTGTGTTGTAGTGAGCTTCCTACAGGCATTGTGTTGTAGTGAGCTTCCTACAGGCATTGTGTTGTAGTGAGCTTCCTACAGGCATTGTGTTGTAGTGAGCTTCCTACAGGCATTGTGTTGTAGTGAGCTTCCTACAGGCATTGTGTTGTAGTGAGCTTCCTACAGGCATTGTGTTGTAGTGAGCTTCCGACAGGCATTGTGTTGTAGTGAGCTTCCGACAGGCATTGAGTTGTAGTGAGCTTCCTACAGGCATTGTGTTGTAGTGAGCTTCCTACAGGCATTGAGTTGTAGTGAGCTTCCTACAGGCATTGTGTTGTAGTGAGCTTCCTACAGGCATTGAGTTGTAGTGAGCTTCCTACAGGCATTGAGTTGTAGTGAGCTTCCTACAGGCATTGTGTTGTAGTGAGCTTCCGACAGGCATTGTGTTGTAGTGAGCTTCCTACAGGCATTGTGTTGTAGTGAGCTTCCGACAGGCATTGAGTTGTAGTGAGCTTCCTACAGGCATTGAGTTGTAGTGAGCTTCCTACAGGCATTGTGTTGTAGTGAGCTTCCTACAGGCATTGAGTTGTAGTGAGCTTCCTACAGGCATTGAGTTGTAGTGAGCTTCCTACAGGCATTGAGTTGTAGTGAGCTTCCTACAGGCATTGAGTTGTAGTGAGCTTCCTACAGGCATTGTGTTGTAGTGAGCTTCCTACAGGCATTGTGTTGTAGTGAGCTTCCTACAGGCATTGTGTTGTAGTGAGCTTCCGACAGGCATTGTGTTGTAGTGAGCTTCCTACAGGCATTGAGTTGTAGTGAGCTTCCTACAGGCATTGTGTTGTAGTGAGCTTCCGACAGGCATTGTGTTGTAGTGAGCTTCCTACAGGCATTGTGTTGTAGTGAGCTTCCTACAGGCATTGAGTTGTAGTGAGCTTCCTACAGGCATTGTGTTGTAGTGAGCTTCCTACAGGCATTGAGTTGTAGTGAGCTTCCTACAGGCATTGAGTTGTAGTGAGCTTCCTACAGGCATTGAGTTGTAGTGAGCTTCCTACAGGCATTGAGTTGTAGTGAGCTTCCTACAGGCATTGTGTTGTAGTGAGCTTCCTACAGGCATTGAGTTGTAGTGAGCTTCCTACAGGCATTGTGTTGTAGTGAGCTTCCTACAGGCATTGAGTTGTAGTGAGCTTCCTACAGGCATTGTGTTGTAGTGAGCTTCCTACAGGCATTGTGTTGTAGTGAGCTTCCTACAGGCATTGTGTTGTAGTGAGCTTCCTACAGGCATTGTGTTGTAGTGAGCTTCCTACAGGCATTGTGTTGTAGTGAGCTTCCTACAGGCATTGTGTTGTAGTGAGCTTCCTACAGGCATTGTGTTGTAGTGAGCTTCCTACAGGCATTGTGTTGTAGTGAGCTTCCTACAGGCATTGTGTTGTAGTGAGCTTCCTACAGGCATTGTGTTGTAGTGAGCTTCCTACAGGCATTGTGTTGTAGTGAGCTTCCTACAGGCATTGTGTTGTAGTGAGCTTCCTACAGGCATTGTGTTGTAGTGAGCTTCCTACAGGCATTGTGTTGTAGTGAGCTTCCTACAGGCATTGAGTTGTAGTGAGCTTCCTACAGGCATTGTGTTGTAACTCAACGGGAAGATATGTACTGTCTGGTGTTTCAGGAGCACAATGACTAGTGGCCTTGTCTGAGCCAACGAGAACGGCTTCTGTTTCTGTGGCGTGAGGCAGCTTGAAGTACAAGTAACCTCCTGGACAGGATGTTAGTCTATTGCAGGGCCACAATGCTCCAGGACAATCATTAACCTGTGGGAGCAGCAGACATGTTGAATAGAGAATAGAGCTGGACTGGTGGCTCCAGGAACTCCGTCAGAGAGCAGAAGAATGGCTGTTCCAGGTTATGACCAGGAATACGGGTTAGACGTTAGGATGGCTGTTGGTCCAGGTTATGATATGGGTTAGACGTTAGGATGGCTGTTGGTCCAGGTTACGACCAGGGATACGGGTTAGACGTTAGGATGGCTGTTGGTCCAGGTTACGACCAGGGATACGGGTTAGACGTTAGGATGGCTGTTGGTCCAGGTTATGATATGGGTTAGACGTTAGGATGGCTGTTGGTCCAGGTTATGATATGGGTTAGACGTTAGGATGGCTGTTGGTCCAGGTTACGACCAGGGATATGGGTTAGACGTTAGGATGGCTGTTGGTCCAGGTTACGACCAGGGATACGGGTTAGACGTTAGGATGGCTGTTGGTCCAGGTTATGATATGGGTTAGACGTTAGGATGGCTGTTGGTCCAGGTTATGATATGGGTTATACGTTAGGATGGCTGTTGGTCCAGGTTATGATATGGGTTAGACGTTAGGATGGCTGTTGGTCCAGGTTACGACCAGGGATACGGGTTAGACGTTAGGATGGCTGTTGGTCCAGGTTATGATATGGGTTAGACGTTAGGATGGCTGTTGGTCCAGGTTATGATATGGCTTGGTTGATTGGTTGGTTGGCTAGTTGATTGTTTGGCTGGCTAGTTGGCTGATTGGTTGTCTGGCTGACAGGCAGAGAGAGGAGAGGAGAGCGAGACACCTGGTCTGGGCTCTTTGTTTAAATCGTGAAAAAGTTTGTGTTCGTTGTGTGGTCATCACATTCCTTGGGCAGCAGACTCACGTCACAAGAATAATAGTTTCCCATAATTCAAAGCTCAGATGTTTAGATGTAAAAAAAAAAGGCTGCAGATACAGCAATATATTTAAAATCTAATTACTGAATACATTTATCACGTCTTCATTCAAATGAGATACTGTGGTTAAAGCCAACCTGGGGAGAATAGTTCAGCTGTCCCATGTGTGTTACAATGCCCCTAGAGTGGAAGATGTATTACTGCGCCCCAGTCTGGACCTCTATTGTGCTACTGACAGATCATTATCACTGGGGTTTATTGTATGAGGAATTTGGCACACAAAGGACAGGAAATGGTGCTAAGTCACGCAAGGGATTTACAGAGAGAGAGAGAGAGAGGCATTGGGAGCACTACATGACAGCAGGGCAGGTTATATAAAGGTGAAATAAAAATAAAATAGATTGAGCCCATGGTTTGTTCTCAATGGGCAAATGAGAGTTGTACTTCCCAGTTTCATTCCTTTTCAAAACAAATTCTCTTCATTGAATTCGCCTCATGTCTATCAGCGGGACAAGGTGAGGGACAAGATGAGGGACATGGAGAAAACTAACTGTGTCAGCTCAGACATGGATGGGAATGGTCAGGGCCAATAGGGCAGCAGGGTAGCAGGGCGTGGCACGACAGGGCAGGGTAGCAGGGCGTGACAGCAGGGCGTGACAGGAGGGCGTGACAGGAGGGCAGGGTAGCAGGGCGTGACAGGAGGGCGTGACAGGAGGGCAGGGTAGCAGGGCGTGGCACGACAGGGCAGGGTAGCAGGGCGTGACAGGAGGGCGTGACAGGAGGGCAGCAGGGCGTGACAGCAGGGCGTGACAGGAGGGCAGGGTAGCAGGGCGTGACAGCAGGGCGTGACAGGAGGGCAGCAGGGCGTGACAGCAGGGCGTGACAGGACGGCAGCAGGGCGTGACAGCAGGGCGTGACAGCAGGGCGTGACAGCAGGGCGTGACAGCAGGGCGTGACAGCAGGGCGTGACAGCAGGGCGTGACAGGACGGCAGGGCAGCAGGGCGTGACAGGAGGGCAGCAGGGCGTGACAGCAGGGTGTGACAGGGCGGCAGGGTAGCAGGGCGTGACAGCAGGGCGTGACAGGATGGCAGGGTAGCAGGGCGTGACAGCAGGGCAGGGTGTGAATGCAGGGCGTGACAGCAGGGCAGGGTAGCAGGGCGTGACAGCAGGGCAGGGTGTGAATGCAGGGCGTGACAGCAGGGCAGGGTGTGAATGCAGGGCGTGACAGCAGGGCAGGGTGTGAATGCAGGGCGTGACAGCAGGGTGTGACAGGACGGCAGGGTAGCAGGGCGTGACAGCAGGGCAGGGTGTGAATGCAGGGCGTGACAGCAGGGCAGGGTGTGAATGCAGGGCGTGACAGCAGGGCAGGGTGTGAATGCAGGGCGTGACAGCAGGGCAGGGTGTGAATGCAGGGCGTGACAGCAGGGTGTGACAGGACGGCAGGGTAGCAGGGCGTGACAGCAGGGCAGGGTGTGAATGCAGGGCGTGACAGCAGGGCGTGACAGCAGGGCGTAACAGGATGGCAGGGTAGCAGGGCGTGACAGCAGGGCGTGACAGTAGGGCAGGGTAGAAGGGCGTGGCACGACAGGGCATCTTACCTGTTCCACAGTGAGGGGTGAACAGATCTCCTCTCCTCTCAGGATCATGGACCTCTGGGTCAGAACCTCAGACAGCTGGAACGAGTCCAGGCCCAGCAGATCACTGACATTACTGACCACTGGAGTGAGAGAGAGAGACAGTCAGATGTTACTGACCGCTAGAGAGACAGTCAGATGTTACTGACCGCTAGAGAGACAGTCAGATGTTACTGACCACTAGAGACAGTCAGATGTTACTGACCACTAGAGAGACAGTCAGATGTTACTGACCGCTAGAGAGACAGTCAGCAGTTACTGACCGCTAGAGAGACAGTCAGCAGTTACTGACCGCTAGAGAGACAGTCAGCAGTTACTGACCGCTAGAGAGACAGTCAGCTGTTACTGACCACTAGAGAGACAGTCAGATGTTACTGACCACTAGAGAGACAGTCAGATGTTACTGACCACTAGAGACAGTCAGATGTTACTGACCACTAGAGAGACAGTCAGCTGTTACTGACCCCTAGAGAGACAGTCAGATGTTACTGACCCCTAGAGAGACAGTCAGCTGTTACTGACCACTAGAGAGACAGTCAGATGTTACTGACCGCTAGAGAGACAGTCAGATGTTACTGACCACTAGAGACAGACAGATGTTACTGACCACTAGAGAGACAGTCAGATGTTACTGACCGCTAGAGAGACAGTCAGCAGTTACTGACCGCTAGAGAGACAGACAGATGTTACTGACCCCTAGAGACAGTCAGATGTTACTGACCGCTAGAGAGACAGTCAGCAGTTACTGACCGCTAGAGAGACAGTCAGCTGTTACTGACCCCTAGAGACAGACAGATGTTACTGACCACTAGAGAGAAGGCGACAGTAGATAAAACAGTATTACTGGACTGACACATTCTCCGAGCAGTTTGGACAGAATAATTAAGGAACGAGGAGGAGCTGATAGCTGTGTTGAGGTTTAATCTTATTAATGCCACACGCTGTTACTAGATCCAACATGATGTGTGTATTTGTCCCTGGTGTTCTGGGAAATGGGGTCAGATGAGATCCCAGGTGACAAAGGAATTCTAGAACATGTTACAGCGTGTTCAGTGTTCTCTCGTCACCGAAGCAACGCTTCCTCAGGAGGGCCGGGGTGAGGAGAGGGTGAGGAGAAGGTGAGGAGAACCACCCTCCCTCCTGTCAAGATCTGCAGAGAACTTGTAGAAGAGGGTCTCTCACCTCCTTTAGAGGTGATCTGTGCTCCTCCTGCGGTCATGAACTCTATGTTCCCCATCAGGAGAACAGCAGAAAGCAGCTTGAAGACGTCACCTATCTCCTCCTCACGGAACTGCAGCACCTTTAGAGCCTCCTGGTAGCAGAGACAGAGACTGGTTGAGAGAACTACTGGACACAGACTGGCTGAGAGACCTACTGGACACAGACTGGAGGAGAGAACTACTGGACACAGACTGGCTGAGAGACCTACTGGACACAGACTGGAGGAGAGACCTACTGGACACAGACTGGTTGAGAGACCTACTGGACACAGACTGGTTGAGAGAACTACTGGACACAGACTGGAGGAGAGAACTACTGGACACAGACTGGAGGAGAGACCTACTGGACACAGACTGGAGAAGAGACCTACTGGACACAGACTGGCTGAGAGACCTACTGGACACAGACTGGCTGAGAGACCTACTGGACACAGACTGGTTGAGAGACCTACTGGACACAGACTGGAGGAGAGACCTACTGGACACAGACTGGAGGAGAGACCTACTGGACACAGACTGGAGGAGAGACCTACTGGACACAGACTGGCTGAGAGACCTACTGGACACAGACTGGCTGAGAGACCTACTGGACACAGACTGGCTGAGAGACCTACTGGACACAGACTGGCTGAGAGACCTACTGGACACAGACTGGCTGAGAGACCTACTGGACACAGACTGGCTGAGAGACCTACTGGACACAGACTGGCTGAGAGACCTACTGGACACAGACTGGCTGAGAGACCTACTGGACACAGACTGGCTGAGAGACCTACTGGACACAGACTGGTTGAGAGACCTACTGGACACAGACTGGTTGAGAGACCTACTGGACACAGACAGGTTGAGAGACCTACTGGACACAGACAGGTTGAGAGACCTACTGGACACAGACAGGTTGAGAGACCTACTGGACACAGACTGGTTGAGAGACCTACTGGACACAGACTGGTTGAGAGACCTCCTGGACACAGACTGGTTGAGAGACCTACTGGACACAGACTGGTTGAGAGACCTACTGGACACAGACTGGTTGAGAGACCTACTGGACACAGACTGGTTGAGAGACCTACTGGACACAGACTGGTTGAGAGACCTACTGGACACAGACTGGTTGAGAGACCTACTGGACACAGACTGGTTGAGAGACCTACTGGACACAGACTGGTTGAGAGACCTACTGGACACAGACTGGTTGAGAGACCTACTGGACACAGACTGGTTGAGAGACCTACTGGACACAGACTGGTTGAGAGACCTACTGGACACAGACTGGTTGAGAGACCTACTGGACACAGACAGGTTGAGAGACCTACTGGACACAGACAGGTTGAGAGACCTACTGGACACAGACAGGTTGAGAGACCTACTGGACACAGACAGGTTGAGAGACCTACTGGACACAGACAGGTTGAGAGACCTACTGGACACAGACAGGTTGAGAGACCTACTGGACACAGACAGGTTGAGAGACCTACTGGACACAGACAGGTTGAGAGACCTACTGGACACAGACTGGTTGAGAGACCTACTGGACACAGACTGGTTGAGAGACCTACTGGACACAGACTGGTTGAGAGACCTACTGGACACAGACTGGTTGAGAGACCTACTGGACACAGACTGGTTGAGAGACCTACTGGACACAGACTGGTTGAGAGACCTACTGGACACAGACTGGTTGAGAGACCTACTGGACACAGACTGGTTGAGAGACCTACTGGACACAGACTGGTTGAGAGACCTACTGGACACAGACTGGTTGAGAGACCTACTGGACACAGACTGGTTGAGAGACCTACTGGACACAGACTGGTTGAGAGACCTACTGGACACAGACTGGTTGAGAGACCTACTGGACACATCATAATGAAACAGACTACACGGACAGGGGACCCTGATCCTAGATCATAATGAAACAGACTACATGGACAGGGGACCCTGATCCTAGATCATAATGAAACAGACTACATGGACAGGGGACCCTGATCCTAGATCATAATGAATCAGACTACATGGACAGGGGACCCTGATCCTAGATCATAATGAAACAGACTAAATGGACAGGGGACCCTGATCCTAGATCATAATGAATCAGACTACATGGACAGGGGACCCTGATCCTAGATCATAATGAATCAGACTACATGGACAGGGGACCCTGATCCTAGATCATAATGAATCAGACTACATGGACAGGGGACCCTGATCCTAGATCATAATGAATCAGACTACATGGACAGGGGACCTGATCCTAGATCATAATGAATCAGACTACATGGACAGGGGACCCTGATCCTAGATCATAATGAAACAGACTACATGGACAGGGGACCCTGATCCTAGATCATAATGAAACAGACTACATGGACAGGGGACCCTGATCCTAGATCATAATGAATCAGACTACATGGACAGGGGACCCTGATCCTAGATCATAATGAATCAGACCACACGGACAGGGGACCTGATCCTAGATCATAATGAAACAGACTACACGGACAGGGAACCCTGATCCTAGATCAGCACTTCTACTCCAACGTTTGTTGAATACAGGCCCATATGTGTACATGTTTGCTGGTCATAGACCGTGTCTATAAAAGCCTGTAGTGTTTATAATGGTTATGGCGCCCTCTGGTGGCAGCATGATAAGGTACAGCATGTAGTCCTGACCATACAGACCAGTCAATCTCACCAGAACACTGTCATATAGATTTCAGGTCATCTAGACTCCTGTCATTCAGACTGACTCTACTACATATAGACCAGTCAATCTCACCATAAGAACAGAGCTACAACCCACAGAGCTACAACCCACAGAGCTACAACCCACAGAGCTATAACATATAGAGCTACAACCCACAGAGCTACAACCCACAGAGCTACAACATATAGAGCTACAACCCACAGAGCTACAACCCACAGAGCTACAACCCACAGAGCTACAACCCACAGAGCTACAACCCACAGAGCTACAACCCACAGAGCTACAACCCACAGAGCTACAACCCATAGAGCTACAACATATAGAGCTATAACCCATAGAGCTACATCATATAGAGCTACAACATACAGAGCTACAACCCATAGAGCTACAACCCATAGAGCTACAACATAGAGCTACAGTATATAGAGCTACAGTATATAGAGCTACAACATATAGAGCTACAACATATAGAGCTACAACATATAAAGCTATAACATATAGACCAGTCAATCTCACCATAAAACTGTCATATAGCTTCAGGTCATCGAGACTCCTGTCCTTCACACAGCCAGACTGACTCAGGTAGTGGTACGACTCTGGGCCCTCAGACAGGAAGTACAGCTCTGGAACACAGACAGAAAATAACTTTACACAGCTGAAGCAAGCACACACACACAGCTGAAGCAAGGACACACACACACACACACACACCTGAAGCAAGCACACACACATTTTTCTTCAGGAAATGTACCTTTTCCAGAGACACAAAGGCTGCGTTTACACAGGCAGCACAACTATTGGAAAAATATCAGAATCGGACTGCCTGTGTAAATGAAGCTCAATCAAAGCTCTTTTTTTGTCCTGGCACCCCATTGGTGGAACAAGCTGACGTTAGGACAGTGGAGTCCCTACCCATGTTTCTGAAAACATCTGAAACCAGACCTCTTCAAAGAGCATCTTATCTAAACCCCTCCAAAACTAAAAGACATCTGGACACCAAGCATCCAAGACACAATGATAAGACATCTGGGCACCAAGTTCCTGTTAACATTATAGGACTGGTGTGTGTTCCTGTTAACATTAACATTATAGGACTGGTGTGTGTTCCTGTTAACATTATAGGACTGGTGTGTGTTCCTGTTAACATTATTGGACTGGTGTGTGTTCCTGTTAACATTAACATTATAGGACTGGTGTGTGTTCCTGTTAACATTATAGGACTGGTGTGTGTTCCTGTTAACATTATAGGACTGGTGTGTGTTCCTGTTAACATTATAGGACTGGTGTGTGTTCCTGTTAACATTAACATTATAGGACTGGTGTGTGTTCCTGTTAACATTAACATTATAGGACTGGTGTGTGTTCCTGTTAACATTATAGGACTGGTGTGTGTTCCTGTTAACATTATAGGACTGGTGTGTGTTCCTGTTAACATTATAGGGCTGGTGTGTGTTCCTGTTAACATTATAGGACTGGTGTGTGTTCCTGTTAACATTATAGGACTGGTGTGTGTTCCTGTTAACATTATAGGACTGGTGTGTGTTCCTGTTAACATTATAGGACTGGTGTGTGTTCCTGTTAACATTATTGGGCTGGTGTGTGTTCCTGTTAACATTATTGGGCTGGTGTGTGTTCCTGTTAACATTATAGGGCTGGTGTGTGTTCCTGTTAACATTATAGGACTGGTGTGTGTTCCTGTTAACATTATAGGACTGGTGTGTGTTCCTGTTAACATTATAGGGCTGGTGTGTGTTCCTGTTAACATTATAGGACTGGTGTGTGTTCCTGTTAACATTATAGGACTGGTGTGTGTTCCTGTTAACATTATAGGACTGGTGTGTGTTCCTGTTAACATTATAGGACTGGTGTGTGTTCCTGTTAACATTATAGAACTGGTGTGTGTTCCTGTTAACATTATAGGGCTGGTGTGTGTTCCTGTTAACATTATTGGACTGGTGTGTGTTCCTGTTAACATTATTGGACTGGTGTGTGTTCCTGTTAACATTATTGGGCTGGTGTGTGTTCCTGTTAACATTATAGGGCTGGTGTGTGTTCCTGTTAACATTATAGGACTGGTGTGTGTTCCTGTTAACATTATAGGACTGGTGTGTGTTCCTGTTAACATTATAGGACTGGTGTGTGTTCCTGTTAACATTATTGGGCTGGTGTGTGTTCCTGTTAACATTATAGGACTGGTGTGTGTTCCTGTTAACATTAACATTATAGGACTGGTGTGTGTTCCTGTTAACATTAACATTATAGGACTGGTGTGTGTTCCTGTTAACATTATAGGACTGGTGTGTGTTCCTGTTAACATTATAGGACTGGTGTGTGTTCCTGTTAACATTATTGGGCTGGTGTGTGTTCCTGTTAACATTATAGGACTGGTGTGTGTTCCTGTTAACATTATAGGACTGGTGTGTGTTCCTGTTCATTAACATTAACATTAACTGTTCATAACAGTCTCTGTGTTAGGAAGCTGTGTTATCACTGTCCCCAAATACAAGTTAATGGTTCAAATGCAGTTTCTGCTTGTATAACTTTGTTCTGTGGCGTTAACATGGAGTCAAGTGAATACTGTTTTTTTTGTGTTTTAAAAATTTGGCTTCCCCATGCTTAATAGCTGAAACAGTTCAGCTGAGTTTGTAAATATATTATGACTCTCTACAGGAAGGTTAGGATGCTGTGTTATCACTGTCCTCTAGTGTAGGAGTCTCTACAGGAAGGTTAGGATGCTGTGTTATCACTGTCCTCTAGTGTAGGAGTCTCTACAGGAAGGTTAGGATGCTGTGTTATCACTGTCCTCTAGTGTAGGAGTCTCTACAGGAAGGTTAGGATGCTGTGTTATCACTGTCCTCTAGTGTAGGAGTCTCTACAGGAAGGTTAGGATGCTGTGTTATCACTGTCCTCTAGTGTAGGAGTCTCCACAGGAAGGTTAGGGTGCTGTGTTATCACTGTCCTCTAGTGTAGGAGTCTCTACAGGAAGGTTAGGATGCTGTGTTATCACTGTCCTCTAGTGTAGGAGTCTCTACAGGAAGGTTAGGATGCTGTGTTATCACTGTCCTCTAGTGTAGGAGTCTCTACAGGAAGGTTAGGATGCTGTGTTATCACTGTCCTCTAGTGTAGGAGTCTCTACAGGAAGGTTAGGATGCTGTGTTATCACTGTCCTCTAGTGTAGGAGTCTCTACAGGAAGGTTAGGATGCTGTGTTATCACTGTCCTCTAGTGTAGGAGTCTCTACAGGAAGGTTAGGATGCTGTGTTATCACTGTCCTCTAGTGTAGGAGTCTCTACAGGAAGGTTAGGATGCTGTGTTATAACTGTCCTCTAGTGTAGGAGTCTCTACAGGAAGGTTAGGATGCTGTGTTATCACTGTCCTCTAGTGTAGGAGTCTCTACAGGAAGGTTAGGATGCTGTGTTATCACTGTCCCCTAGTGTAGGAGTCTCTACAGGAAGGTTAGGATGCTGTGTTACTGTCCTCTAGTGTAGGAGTCTCTACAGGAAGGTTAGGATGCTGTTACTGTCCGCTAGTGTAGGAGTCTCTACAGGAAGGTTAGGATTCTGTGTTATCACTGTCCTCTAGTGTAGGAGTCTCTACAGGAAGGTTAGGATGCTGTGTTACTGTCCTCTAGTGTAGGAGTCTCTACAGGAAGGTTAGGACGCTATGTTATCACTGTCCTAGTGTAGGAGTCTCTACAGGAAGGTTAGGATGCTGTGTTATAACTGTCCTCTAGTGTAGGAGTCTCTACAGGAAGGTTAGGATGCTGTGTTATCACTGTCCTCTAGTGTAGGAGTCTCTACAGGAAGGTTAGGATGTTGTGTTATAACTGTCCTCTAGTGTAGGAGTCTCTACAGGAAGGTTAGGGTGCTGTGTTATAACTGTCCTCTAGTGTAGGAGTCTTTACAGGAAGGTTAGGATGCTGTGTTATAACTGTCCTCTAGTGTAGGAGTCTCTACAGGAAGGTTAGGATGCTGTTATCACTGTCCTCTAGTGTAGGAGTCTCTACAGGAAGGTTAGGATGCTGTGTTATCACTGTCCTCTAGTGTAGGAGTCTTTACAGGAAGTTTAGGATGCTGTGTTATCACTGTCCCCTAGTGTAGGAGTCTCTACAGGAAGGTTAGGATGCTGTGTTATCACTGTCCTCTAGTGTAGGAGTCTCTACAGGAAGGTTAGGATGCTGTTATAACTGTCCTCTAGTGTAGGAGTCTCTACAGGAAGGTTAGGATGCTGTGTTATCACTGTCCCCTAGTGTAGGAGTCTCTACAGGAAGTTTAGGATGCTGAGTTATCACTGTCCTCTAGTGTAGGAGTCTCTACAGGAAGGTTAGGATTCTGTGTTATCACTGTCCTCTAGTGTAGGAGTCTCTACAGGAAGTTTAGGATGCTGTGTTATCACTGTCCTCTAGTGTAGGAGTCTCTACAGGAAGGTTAGGATGCTGTGTTATCACTGTCCTCTAGTGTAGGAGTCTCTACAGGAAGGTTAGGATGCTGTGTTATCACTGTCCTCTAGTGTAGGAGTCTCCACAGGAAGGTTAGGATGCTGTGTTATCACTGTCCTAGTGTAGGAGTCTCTACAGGAAGGTAAGGATGCTGTTATAACTGTCCTCTAGTGTAGGAGTCTCTACAGGAAGGTTAGGATGCTGTGTTATCACTGTCCTCTAGTGTAGGAGTCTCTACAGGAAGGTTAGGATGCTGTGTTACTGTCCTCTAGTGTAGGAGTCTCTACAGGAAGGTTAGGATGCTGTGTTATCACTGTCCCCTAGTGTAGGAGTCTCTACAGGAAGGTTAGGATGCTGTGTTATCACTGTCCTCTAGTGTAGGAGTCTCTACAGGAAGGTTAGGATGCTGTGTTATCACTGTCCTCTAGTGTAGGAGTCTCTACAGGAAGGTTAGGATGCTGTGTTATCACTGTCCTCTAGTGTAGGAGTCTCTACAGGAAGGTTAGGATGCTGTGTTATCACTGTCCTCTAGTGTAGGAGTCTCTACAGGAAGGTTAGGATGCTGTGTTATCACTGTCCTCTAGTGTAGGAGTCTCTACAGGAAGGTTAGGATGCTGTTATCACTGTCCTCTAGTGTAGGAGTCTCTACAGGAAGGTTAGGATGCTGTTATCACTGTCCTCTAGTGTAGGAGTCTCTACAGGAAGGTTAGGACGCTGTGTTATCACTGTCCTAGTGTAGGAGTCTCTACAGGAAGGTTAGGATGCTGTTACTGTCCGCTAGTGTAGGAGTCTCTACAGGAAGGTTAGGGTGCTGTGTTATAACTGTCCTCTAGTGTAGGAGTCTTTACAGGAAGGTTAGGATGCTGTGTTATAACTGTCCTCTAGTGTAGGAGTCTCTACAGGAAGGTTAGGATGCTGTGTTATCACTGTCCTCTAGTGTAGGAGTCTCTACAGGAAGGTTAGGGTGCTGTGTTATAACTGTCCTCTAGTGTAGGAGTCTCTACAGGAAGGTTAGGACGCTGTGTTATCACTGTCCCCTAGTGTAGGAGTCTCTACAGGAAGGTTAGGATGCTGTGTTATCACTGTCCCCTAGTGTAGGAGTCTCTACAGGAAGGTTAGGACGCTGTGTTATCACTGTCCTCTAGTGTAGGAGTCTCCACAGGAAGGTTAGGACGCTGTGTTATCACTGTCCCCTAGTGTAGGAGTCTCTACAGGAAGGTTAGGATGCTGTGTTATCACTGTCCCCTAGTGTAGGAGTCTCTACAGGAAGGTTAGGATGCTGTGCTATCACTGTCCTCTAGTGTAGGAGTCTCTACAGGAAGGTTAGGATTCTGTGTTATCACTGTCCTCTAGTGTAGGAGTCTCTACAGGAAGGTTAGGATGCTGAGTTATCACTGGTCTCTAGTGTAGGAGTCTCTACAGGAAGGTTAGGATGCTGTGTTATCACTGTCCTCTAGTGTAGGAGTCTCTACAGGAAGGTTAGGATGCTGTTATCACTGTCCTCTAGTGTAGGAGTCTCTACAGGAAGGTTAGGATGCTGTGTTATCACTGGTCTCTAGTGTAGGAGTCTCTACAGGAAGGTTAGGATGCTGTGTTATCACTGTCCTCTAGTGTAGGAGTCTCTACAGGAAGGTTAGGATGCTGTGTTATCACTGTCCTCTAGTGTAGGAGTCTCTACAGGAAGGTTAGGATGCTGCGTTATCACTGTCCTCTAGTGTAGGAGTCTCTACAGGAAGGTTAGGATGCTGTTATCACTGTCCTCTAGTGTAGGAGTCTCTACAGGAAGGTTAGGATGCTGTTATAACTGTCCTCTAGTGTAGGAGTCTCTACAGGAAGGTTAGGATGCTGTGTTATCACTGTCCTCTAGTGTAGGAGTCTCTACAGGAAGGTTAGGGTGCTGTGTTATCACTGTCCTCTAGTGTAGGAGTCTCTACAGGAAGGTTAGGATGCTGTGTTATAACTGTCCTCTAGTGTAGGAGTCTCTACAGGAAGGTTAGGATGCTGTTATCACTGTCCTCTAGTGTAGGAGTCTCTACAGGAAGGTTAGGACGCTGTGTTATCACTGTCCTAGTGTAGGAGTCTCTACAGGAAGGTTAGGATGCTGTGTTATAACTGTCCTCTAGTGTAGGAGTCTCTTCAGGAAGGTTAGGATGCTGTGTTATAACTGTCCTCTAGTGTAGGAGTCTCTACAGGAAGGTTAGGATGCTGTGTTACTGTCCTCTAGTGTAGGAGTCTCTACAGGAAGGTTAGGACGCTGTGTTATCACTGTCCTAGTGTAGGAGTCTCTACAGGAAGGTTAGGATTCTGTGTTATCACTGTCCTCTAGTGTAGGAGTCTCTACAGGAAGGTTAGGATTCTGTGTTATCACTGTCCTCAAAGTGTAGGAGTCTCTACAGGAAGGTTAGGATGCTGTTACTGTCCGCTAGTGTAGGAGTCTCTACAGGAAGGTTAGGATGCTGTGTTATAACTGTCCTCTAGTGTAGGAGTCTCTACAGGAAGGTTAGGATGCTGTGTTATCACTGTCCTCTAGTGTAGGAGTCTCTACAGGAAGGTTAGGATGCTGTGTTACTGTCCTCTAGTGTAGGAGTCTCTACAGGAAGGTTAGGATGCTGTTATCACTGTCCTCTAGTGTAGGAGTCTCTACAGGAAGGTTAGGATGCTGTGTTATCACTGTCCTAGTGTAGGAGTCTCTACAGGAAGGTTAGGGTGCTGTGTTATCACTGTCCTCTAGTGTAGGAGTCTCTACAGGAAGGTTAGGAGGCTGTGCTATCACTGTCCCCTAGTGTAGGAGTCTCTACAGGAAGGTTAGGATGCTGTGTTATCACTGTCCTCTAGTGTAGGAGTCTCTACAGGAAGGTTAGGATGCTGTGTTATCACTGTCCTCTAGTGTAGGAGTCTCTACAGGAAGGTTAGGATGCTGTGTTATCACTGTCCTCTAGTGTAGGAGTCTCTACAGGAAGGTTAGGATGCTGTGTTATCACTGTCCTCTAGTGTAGGAGTCTCTACAGGAAGGTTATGATGCTGTGTTATCACTGTCCTCTAGTGTAGGAGTCTCTACAGGAAGGTTAGGATGCTGTGTCATCACTGTCCTCTAGTGTAGGAGTCTCTACAGGAAGGTTAGGATGCTGTGTTATCACTGTCCTCTAGTGTAGGAGTCTCTACAGGAAGGTTAGGATGCTGTGTTACTGTCCGCTAGTGTAGGAGTCTCTACAGGAAGGTTAGGATGCTGTGTTATCACTGTCCTCTAGTGTAGGAGTCTCTACAGGAAGGTTAGGATGCTGTGTTATCACTGTCCTCTAGTGTAGGAGTCTCTACAGGAAGGTTAGGATGCTGTTATCACTGTCCTCTAGTGTAGGAGTCTCTACAGGAAGGTTAGGATGCTGTGTTATAACTGTCCTCTAGTGTAGGAGTCTCTACAGGAAGGTTAGGACGCTGTTACTGTCCGCTAGTGTAGGAGTCTCTACAGGAAGGTTAGGATGCTGTGTTATAACTGTCCTAGTGTAGGAGTCTCTACAGGAAGGTTAGGGTGCTGTGTTATAACTGTCCTCTAGTGTAGGAGTCTTTACAGGAAGGTTAGGATGCTGTGTTATAACTGTCCTCTAGTGTAGGAGTCTCTACAGGAAGGTTAGGATGCTGTGTTATCACTGTCCCCTAGTGTAGGAGTCTCTACAGGAAGGTTAGGATGCTGTGTTATCACTGTCCTCTAGTGTAGGAGTCTCTACAGGAAGGTTAGGATGCTGTGTTACTGTCCGCTAGTGTAGGAGTCTCTACAGGAAGGTTAGGATGCTGTGTTATCACTGTCCTCTAGTGTAGGAGTCTCTACAGGAAGGTTAGGATGCTGTGTTATCACTGTCCTCTAGTGTAGGAGTCTCTACAGGAAGGTTAGGATGCTGTTATCACTGTCCTCTAGTGTAGGAGTCTCTACAGGAAGGTTAGGATGCTGTGTTATAACTGTCCTCTAGTGTAGGAGTCTCTACAGGAAGGTTAGGACGCTGTGTTATCACTGTCCTAGTGTAGGAGTCTCTACAGGAAGGTTAGGATGCTGTTACTGTCCGCTAGTGTAGGAGTCTCTACAGGAAGGTTAGGATGCTGTGTTATCACTGTCCTCTAGTGTAGGAGTCTCTACAGGAAGGTTAGGATGCTGTGTTATCACTGTCCTCTAGTGTAGGAGTCTCTACAGGAAGGTTAGGATGCTGTTATCACTGTCCTCTAGTGTAGGAGTCTCTACAGGAAGGTTAGGATGCTGTGTTATAACTGTCCTCTAGTGTAGGAGTCTCTACAGGAAGGTTAGGACGCTGTGTTATCACTGTCCTAGTGTAGGAGTCTCTACAGGAAGGTTAGGATGCTGTTACTGTCCGCTAGTGTAGGAGTCTCTACAGGAAGGTTAGGGTGCTGTGTTATAACTGTCCTCTAGTGTAGGAGTCTTTACAGGAAGGTTAGGATGCTGTGTTATAACTGTCCTCTAGTGTAGGAGTCTCTACAGGAAGGTTAGGATGCTGTGTTATAACTGTCCTAGTGTAGGAGTCTCTACAGGAAGGTTAGGACGCTGTGTTATCACTGTCCTAGTGTAGGAGTCTCTACAGGAAGGTTAGGATGCTGTTACTGTCCGCTAGTGTAGGAGTCTCTACAGGAAGGTTAGGGTGCTGTGTTATAACTGTCCTCTAGTGTAGGAGTCTTTACAGGAAGGTTAGGATGCTGTGTTATAACTGTCCTCTAGTGTAGGAGTCTCTACAGGAAGGTTAGGATGCTGTGTTATCACTGTCCCCTAGTGTAGGAGTCTCTACAGGAAGGTTAGGATGCTGTGTTATCACTGTCCTCTAGTGTAGGAGTCTCTACAGGAAGGTTAGGATGCTGTGTTATCACTGTCCTCTAGTGTAGGAGTCTCTACAGGAAGGTTAGGATGCTGTTATAACTGTCCTCTAGTGTAGGAGTCTCTACAGGAAGGTTAGGGTGCTGTGTTATAACTGTCCTCTAGTGTAGGAGTCTCTACAGGAAGGTTAGGATGCTGTGTTACTGTCCTCTAGTGTAGGAGCCTCTACAGGAAGGTTAGGATGCTGTTATCACTGTCCTCTAGTGTAGGAGTCTCTACAGGAAGGTTAGGATGCTGAGTTATCACTGTCCTCTAGTGTAGGAGTCTCTACAGGAAGGTTAGGATGCTGTGTTATAACTGTCCTCTAGTGTAGGAGTCTCTACAGGAAGGTTAGGATGCTGTGTTATCACTGTCCCCTAGTGTAG